>NC_085140.1:2429661-2721660 GCF_024139115.2 Armigeres subalbatus
GAAAAAATCGCGTAAAAAATGTCACTCATTTTTCGGACACTTATCCTCAACCGATTTGTTCGCAACAAGTTGCATTTGACGCAGAATCCTGTCCCATTGTTTCCTATTTGAAATTGGTCAGAACGGACTATGGGATCAAAAGTTATGGCCAAAATACAAATTCATACGAAAAATCGGCGTAAAAATTGTCACTCATTTTTCGGGAACTTATTCTCAACCGATTTGCTCGCAACAAGTTGCATTCAATGTAGAATCCTGTCCCATTGTTTCCTATTTGAAATTGGCCAGATCGAACTATGGGATCAGAAGTTATGGCCAAAATACAAATTCATACGAAAAAATCGCGTAAAAAATGTCACTCATTTTTCGGGCACTTATCCTTAATCGATTTGCTCACAACAAGTTGCATTCGACGTAGAATCCTGTCCCGTTGTTTCCTATTGAAAATTTGCCATATCGGACTATGGGATCGAAAATTATACCATTTTTGCCTTTCTCGTATACTAAGTATACGGTAAAGGCTATATCAGTGATCACCAAAGTGGTATGCGGGCCGCAGACGCGTAACAGCCCTCAAGCCTTTTCCTGCGGCCCGCGAAGGTTTTTCGAGAATACACTATGTGTGGCCCATTGATAAGCATTATATGATAGGAAAAGCTTTCTATCATTCCCAATATCTCGGTGTTTTCGGGAACCTGTCAAGTTCACATCACTATGATGTTGAAGCAAGAATTATAAATTTGGAATAGTTTTATCATTACGGTTCATAAAATTCATAACTTCATACATGGATGATATGCAGGCCGACAGCAAATAGGGGAGAACGGCCCAAAATGCACCCCTGGGGCAAAATGGCCTCACTAATAAAATCACTCATATAATCTTTTGTAGTACATTTATGAACGAATATTACCATTACAATTCATAATTAGTTATCCATCATTGAGCTCCATTGGAAAAATTTAGTAAAATCCCTTCATATTCACTCAAATTTAACGATTTGCTATTCTTCAACCACTTCCGTAAGATTGTAGTTCAATCCATTAAGAAAGAACAAACAACCATGCGTTCACCATCATTTTACATGCAATTGAGTCATTTTAGACCACCATTCGGGCGTTTTGCCCCAGGCCTATTTTTAAAACATTTTTTAAATGCGTTAGAAAGTCATGAAAACCTTATTGTTTCGAATAGGAGATCATTGTGAAATGTAGCTGGGTTTGTGAATTTTGCATCGACACGTAGAAATAGTTCAGTATTCTTGATTATATTGGTAAAAACATCGAAAAAGCTTAAGGGGTGCATTTTGGACCGTTCTCCCCTATACTTCGATGTTATTGCCCCGGGTAATGAAAATAGCAAATTTGTATTTCATCTCAGATTTAAAAGAACTGAAGATTTAACTACAGGTAAAAATAATGTTGTAATTAACTGCTCCGTTGAAACTACGTTGACTATCAGAAATGGATTTTGTTCAGAATACCATTCGAATTCTTTTTAGAATGGCAAACAGATTCTGTTCAGAACCTTCAATCGATTTTATTTCAGAATCTCAAACAGAATTCAGAATGTTGCCCCGAATCTCGCGAATGGATACTTTTTAGAATTCTAGAATGATTCTGTTTTTCTTTTCTATCTTTTGTTTTTGACCCTGGTCGGATTATGTTCAGATTCCCGAATGATTTTTTTAGAATCTCAAACGGATTCTGTTTAGAATCCCAAACGGATTCTGTTCAGAATTCCAGGCGGATTCTGTTTAGAAACTCAAATGAATTTTGCTTCGAATATCGAGCGGATGTTGCTTAGAGCATTTTTAAGAATCCTTTTGTTATTTGCTACGAACAACAAGTATGAAAAGCATGAGATCAAAATTACAGAATTAGTTTCCACTTGATTATTTAGGAAAAAAGCATAAAATATTTTCTGCCAACTGAGCCGAAAAGATGCTATATATGGTGAAAAAACATTTTATTATGCCAAGTCCGCTACAAATCTTGCAAATATACTGCGGCCCGCTTCAACAGCTTGAAACGTCTCTGCGGCCCTTCATAGTAAGCATCCTGGGGACCACTGGGCTATATGATCGCTCCAAAAACAAACTTTTTATAGAAGGCCCGGAGACCCATAGTGTTATATACCAATCGACTCAGTTCGACGAATCGAGGTGATGTCTGTGTGTGTGTGTGTGTGTGTGTGTGTGTGTGTGTGTGTGTGTGTGTGTGTGTGTGTGTGTGTATGTGTGTGTGTGTGTGCGCAAAACTACTCAAAAAATGTCACTCATTTTTCGGGCACTTACCCTCAACCGATTTGCTCGCAACAAGTTGCATTCGACGCAGAATCCTGTCCCCTTGTTTCCTATTTGAAATTGGCCAAATCGGACTATGGGATCGAAAGTTATAATGAAAATACAAATTCATACGAAAAAATCGCGTAAAAATGTCACTCATTTTTCGGGCACTTATCCTCAACTGATTTGCTTGCAACAAGCTGCATTCGACGCAGAATCCTGTCCCATTGTTTCCTATTTGAAATTGGCCAGATCGGACTATGGGATCAGAAGTTATGGCCAAAATACAAATTCATACGAAAAAATCGCGTAAAAAATGTCACTCATTTTGCGGGCACTTACCCTCAACCGATTTGCTCGCAACAAGTTGCATTCGACGCAGAATCTTGTCCCATTGTTTCCTATTTAAAATTGGCCAGATCGAACTATGGGATCAAAAGTTATGACCAAAATACAAATTCATACGAAAAAATCGCGTAAAAAATGTCACTCATTTTTCGGGCACTTATCCACAACCGATTTGCACGCAACAAGTTGCATTCGACGCAGAATCTTGTCCCATTGTTTCCTATTTAAAATTGGCCAGATCGAACTATGGGATCAAAAGTTATGACCAAAATACAAATTCATACGAAAAAATCGCGTATAAAATGTCACTCATTTTTCGGGCACTTATCCTCAACTGATTTGCTTGCAACAAGTTGCATTCGACGCAGAATCCTGTCCCATTGTTTCCTATTTGAAATTGGCCAGATCGGACTATGGGATCAGAAGTTATGGCCAAAATACAAATTCATACGAAAAAATCGCGTAAAAAATGTCACTCATTTTTCGGGCACTTACCCTCAACCGATTTGCTCGCAACAAGTTGCATTCGACGCAGAATCTTGTCCCATTGTTTCCTATTTAAAATTGGCCAGATCGAACTATGGGATCAAAAGTTATGACCAAAATACAAATTCATACGAAAAAATCGCGTAAAAAATGTCACTCATTTTTCGGGCACATATCCTTAACCGATTTGCTCACAACAAGTTGCATTCGACGCAGAATGTCTCATATTTTCTTTATGAAAATTGGCCAGAACGGACTAGGGCTTAGATGTTATCCCGAGCAACACACATGTTGTAAATCAGTTTATAATACTCATATATGACCAAATTTGGTCATATATGAGTTACTGTAACCAAATCAACGTGAATTGTGCTGCTAGGGATGGTCAAATTACTATTTATTGTGAAAAAGAGTTCGAAAAAGTCTAGCTCACTTTTTTAGCACTTAGACTTCATCTATTGACGCTCGCAACAGATTGCATTCGACGCAGAATCTTGTCCCATTGTTTTCTATTGAAAATTGGCTAGATCGGACTATGGGATCGGAAATTATGGCTGAAACACCATTTTTGCTTTTTTTTTACGAAAAGGCTGTATGTTCGCTCCAAAACCAAACTTTTACAGAAGGCCTGCAGACTCATAGTGTTATATACGTATAAGCTCGATGAACTGCGATGATGTCTCTGTGTGTGTGTGTGCGCACCAAAAGTGCGAAAAGTTTAGCTCACTTTTTGGAACTTATCCTCAACCGATTTAATTCCAACTATAGATAGTAGAATAAATAGATGAGCGAAAGCATGGCTGAGTCGATTTTTCTGCCCGTGCATACGCACATATGACGTCACAGCCCTTAACGTTTCCATTGAAATCGTGACGTCATGCTCGTTTGGAGACACGTTTGACAGTTCGTTTGGAGACAGAGGATTTATCTTCACTCATCTATATATTCCACTATCTATAATTCCAACAAGTTTCATTCGACGCGGAATCCTGTCGTATTGTTTTCTATTGAAAATTTGGACCATGGGCACAGAAATTATGGCCAAAATATACTATGTGTTATAAAAAAGCGAGTAAAAAAGTCTAGCTGACTTTAATGGACTTACCCTCAACCGATTTACTCACAAACAAATTGCATTAGATGCGGAATCCTGTTCTATTTAGAAAGTTGGCCAGATTGGACTATTACCTTTGAAATTTTGGCCAAAATACTTTTTGCCTTTCTTGTGCAACAAAGTTGTACCGAAAGGCTATAATTTCTTTCCGAAAACGAACTATCGGATGCTTTCACACTGATACACTTCCCTTCCTCTTCATACGGGAGTTTGGTAGAAAGACGGTCATGAGATTTATATCATAATAAATATTGCCCTCCGCTCGCTTGATGGAAATGACATTTTCGTTTTCTTTTTGTGTAGTCGGAGCTTCAGTTCAATTTACATCCAAAAGTGATATCCTTAAAATATATGACTGGGTAAAATAAAACAGGGGTATGTACGTCAAAAGATTGGAAAAGGAAACAAAATGTCGAAATTCTTATTAGCATATTGTAGATCAAGCTGAAAACCGAACTGAGGTTTCGCGACAATCGCATTTTCTCGCATTTCCGGATGTTGCAACTGCATCGCGAGTAGTGCGCAACTGTGCCATAGTCGGGCACCACTCGCGATGCAGTCGCGACATCCGGGAATGGGACAAAATATGATTTTCGGTTTTCAACTAGATCTACAATATCTTTGCCATAAATAATCTGATTTTCATAGAACGGACAAAGAAATTTGTCTTTTTTACTCCTAACTACTAGCTCATCTATTTTCAAGCACACACATTTTACGAAGGTCGAGAAAGGCACCATCACCGCTAGGTGGATTAATCTGGGTTTTTTATGAAAAAATCGCTAAAAAAAATGTCACTCATTTCTCGGGCACTTTTCCTCGACCGATTTGCTCGCATTAAATTGCATTCGACGCAGAATGTCTCATATTTTCTTATTAAAAATTAGCCAGATCGGACTATGGGCTTAGATGTCATGGTCAAATTACTATTTATTGTGAAAAAGAGTTCAAAAAAGTCTAGCTCACTTTCTTAGCACTTATACTTCATCTATTCCCCAAGCAACACAATTTCAACAAATCTGGTTGCAGGAACCATATTGTGACTAAATCCGGTCATATATAAGTTACTGTGATTGATGTGCAATATGTGTGCTTCTCAGGTCGCTCGCAACAGATTGCATTCGACGCAGAATCTTGTCCCATTGTTTCCTATAGAAAGTTGGCCGGATCGTACAATTGGGTCAAAAGTTATGGCGAAAATACTAATTTTAAAACTACAAAATAAAATACCATTTTTTGCTCTTATTCTCGTCCGATTTGTTTGCAACAAATTGCGTTCGGCGAGAATTTTTTTATGCATATAAACAAATATGAAAAATAAGACCAATCCACATATTGGTGTTATTTGAGATTTTTCCAAACCTTTTGAACGAACGAGAAAGGCACCATCACCGCTAGGTGGATTAATCTGGGTTTTTCTTCTGTTAAGAGATCGAGAAAAAAGAAGATTCATTCACTTGTCATATAACGAGTTTGTACAATCCCATTGAATTCCACCACTTAATTGTATCTTGACAGATACGTATTTCGACCTCAACAGTAAGGCCGTCTTCAGTGTCTCGTACTTGACTCGACTTATTCATTGCCCATTCAAGATTTTTATTTAATCTTTATTAATGTGTTTACCCATTTAAGAAAAATGGGGTTCTAAAAATTAAAATCTAGTTAGTTGTATTGTTGAACAAAAGTTTGAACAGCTTTAAACCTCTTTAATATCAATATTTTTTTATAAGGAAAACAAAATATTTAAAAATATTTTAGATTTTTCTGTTTTTGATACGTCTATTGTCTGTGCTACATCTTTGAAGCTGAGAGTAAAGTGCCAGGTGAAAATTACAGTCAAGTCGCATACACTACATCACGCTGGGTATAAGAGATTTTTGAATATCTCCTTTTAAGTTGGTATTACATCCCTCACTGGGGCATAAACGCCTCGCAGCTGTGCTCATGCGAAACGCTTCCCAAGTCATTAGCTGCAAGACTCCAAAGTCAAATGACCATTTCTACATTGAAATATTACGAGGCCAAAAGGATTATACTCTTATCCTAGGATGTGGGGAAAATTCCAATCCAATGATTTCCCAAATCGTATAAGGAATCACCTTGTACCTTACTGTTATTTACCACTAGGCTAAGAAAGGTCATCTTTCAACAAATTGATTAGGATTTCAGCAGATGGCAAGTTGGGCTCTATCCACATAAAAATCTGCTAAATTTGTCAAAAGATACACTAAAAATCAGCACATCAGCGAGCACAACCGAATCCAATCCACCGTGTTGCAGCATACATGACTGTAAACACATTAGATCGGCTGAAGAATGCAGAGCATGTAACCGCCCCCAGCAACACCAGAAGAAGAAACCGTCTGAACCTGGGTGTCGGGGCCCCCAAGTGCGCGCCTAACATCCCAAATTGAGTTGTTGTCGCACTTCGCGTAGATGAAGAATCGTCAGCCATCCATCAACTTGCAAGCCGGGGCGCCGGGAAAATGCTTTGAACGGCGCGGCGAGCAGCTCATTTTGTGCTGACGGGATATAAGCCCCTATTATTCCGCTCCCTTTGGCAAAAGCTCCTCGTGTCGGGTGGAAATTAGACATTATTCACAAGCCGATTTTGGGTTGGTTATCAAAGAGACTTGATCGGGGAGGGTGCTATTCTTCTTTCTAATAGACATAGCTTATTGCCAATCTATTTTCCGGTGCCGGTGTTTATTTTACGTGCCATCGGTCGACACAAAAGGGCGTTCTGAAAACTTTGTGAACATCAGTTTCATGAAGTCGATTCGTGAAAGATTTTCTTCGAAATAAGTTAATGATTCATGGCAGAAATTTTAGGAAATATTTCAGACGGTTAATGACATGCTTAAGAATTATTATTATTATTACTGTCATTTTGTCAAGTTTTATGCTTCGATGTCTGTCGTTTGATGTCTGTATATCAATTTCTTCGAACAGTGATGCAACAAGAAGGGACTTATGGAGTCTATAGAAATTTATGTCTTTCTGTGCGACAGAATATTGTGCCTTGCAACAAAATGATAACTTTCGTGATTATTTTCCAAGGCTCTCATAGATGTGAAAAATTTATCCTGAGTACAAATAGCATGTGCTATCAAAGCATTCATCGGCACAATCCACCACGTGGCGGCTGAATTTTCAAAAATACCAAAGTAGCTTTTTTCTGGCGGTATGTTTTCTTAGGCGACTGTCCGGCGCTCATTTTCTGTTGCTATTAAAAATAAGCGGACGAGTAGATTTTTTCTTGAGCGGTACAATAATACTCACGACAAATTGGTTGGTGGTACATGAATCTTGAAACGAGTGCCAGACCTATTATTGTCTTCATCAAAGATAGCCTTGAAAATATTTTCTAGTCGCTTTGCACCACGGTATGAAAAAAAATGGTAAACAAAATAGAAAAATGAGCATGAGCATGATGACCGTGCATTTCATAGTTGCTACTCCGTGATCGACCAGAACAATCGCAATTGCACAGGGAACCAATGAATGGAAGCATGGGATTTCCTCTCCAACCTCAATGTGCATAACGGCGCTGGCCACGTCCTCACGGTCAACGGGGATGGGAAGGAATTGATGATGCAGTCACTCGCACACTGCAATCCGAGAACACCTCTGCACCAGAGTATCTTAATTCTCGTGTATACATGGATGAGACAGTGTGCCATGAGCTACAAAAGCTCACGTAGCACCGATGCAGTGCGACGAGAGAAGCTAGCGCGCGCATGTAATAACTAAGTGAGCGTGTCTCAATGTACGTCTCATGAGACTCATCTCATGCGCTAGAAATGCATAGCTGGCGTTACTTAGGTGACGATATTATTGAATGAAAATTTCCCGCTCAAGCTGCTTTACGCATCTCCGCTGTTGTTTGCAAAGGTTTGCCATGGCAAACAGCGCATGAGCTGATCGCATTGAGATGTCTCAATGCGACTCACCAATGTTAATGTGAGGTACACAAGCTTCGTGAGACTCGCGCGCGCTAAATTTTATGTGCGCGTAGCAGTCGTTGCTCAATCTCATCATTTTTTGTACGCGTGCATGATGTCTGCTCTGCACTAGCCACGAGTTCCTGCGGAATTTTATTGGAATCTAGGGTTAGGTTTTACGGCAGAGCTTCGTCTTGGTTAACGGGCTGCCAATGTGATAGTAATTAAAGGGTGGAGTATATTTAATTAGATGCCAAAACGAGCTTTTTGGCTCATTTCGAATTCTAACAGTTACCTGCTAGAATTAATCAAATTGTAGGTATAGGTATAGAAGATAGAAACGGTATAAAAGCCCATTTGCAGTTCTAGCGATTGCTAGAACATGAGAAATATATGAAAAGATACAAAGTATGGAACGGGCCTGGGATTGAACCCACGACCTCCTGCGTATGAGGCAGAAGCGGTAGCCATATGACCATCAAGCCCGTTTAAAATGGTAAAAAATAGAAAAATGGGTAAATTTTGAATTGTTATTGAATATTATACTTAGAGGGCCCTCGTTAGCCATGCGGTATGACGCGCGGCTACAAAGCAAGACCATGCTAAGGGTGGCTGGGCTCGATTCCCGGTGCCGGTCTAGGCAATTTTCGGATTGGAAATTGTCTCGATTTCCCTAAGCATAAAGTATCATCATGCTAGCTTCATGATATACGAATGCAAAAATGGTAACCTGGCTTAGAAACTGGCTTAAGTTAATAACTGTGGACTGTGAACAATGAGCTTCGAGGCGGCTTTGTCCCAGTGTGGGGATGTAGTGCCAATAAGAAGAAGAAGATTATCCTTGGCATTTGGACACCAGGCGCAAAATTGCCAAGGTCCCGTCCAGACAGATCCGATCTATGTAGGATATTCAAGCGATGGGCAGATTCCCAATCAAAGAAGTAGTAGACAGTTCAACCGAAGGTTTCGTGATTGCCAAAATTAACGGGATCTTCGCGTGTAACTGTTACGCACCCCCAAGGAGAACTCAAAAGCAGTATAACCGTATCTGGACGGTTTAGCTGACAAGTTGATTGGATGGAAACCGGTAATTATTGGAGGCAATTTCAATGCTTGGGCAGTGGATTGGGAAACCTATTGACTAACACCAGAGGTAACAGTTTGCTGGAGCAAAGATTGGGCAACGAAGGCACCGTTAGTACATTTTGCAGAGATGGCAAAGAGTCTATCATCGACGTCACGTCACGAAACATTTCGTGCAGACAGCGGCGCTACAAATCTAGACGCAAAGCAGCCGACAGAAACGCTAGCGAGGGCTTGCGATAGACGATGCCGAGGAAATTGGACCTAGTGAACAGCCGGCGGCCAAACTACTGGTGGAACGAAACTCTTGCTAACATTTTATGCTGACTGTCTCAGAGCCAGAAGACGCTTTCAGAAGAAAAAGTCTGAACCGCACACCGTACGATGATGAAGACCGAGTAATCGCTGCAAGTATGCAAATCTCCAATGACAAGCTGTCATCAGTCGCGAATACCGCGATATTTGCTTTTCCGGACTTGTTCAGAATGGTGCTGCAGAAGTGTTTAATGTGTGGTTGCTGTCCGGATAAGTGGAAGATACAGAAACTGGTGCTGCTTCTGAAACCAGGGAATCTGCCGGGAAAGTTTCTGGAAAGGATTATCCTCAATAGTCTCAATAGACCACGTATTCTGCTTTCCGTAGCTCTGATACCACCGCTTAACAGGTTCAACTTACCTAAAGATATCCTTTTATCGTAGTCATTAAGCATCTTACCAGATCCGTGCAGTTTGGGAACTTTTGAAAGGAGGCTTCCGAGCCTCATGAAGTCTCTTGAAAGGAGGCTTCCGAGCCTCTTGGATGGATTCTTCCAAGCTTCTTGGAAGAAGGCTTCCGTGCCTCTTGGAAGAAGGCTTCCAAGTTTCTTGAAAGGATTCTTTCAAGCTTCTTGGAAGGAGTCTTCCAAGCTTTTTGGAAGGAGTCTTCCAAGCTTTTTGGAAGGAGTCTTCCAAGCTTCTTGGAAGGAGTCCTTCAAGCTTCTTTGAAGGAAGACTCCAAGTTTCTTGGGAGGAGGCTTCCAAGTTTCTTGGAAGGAGGCTTCCAAGTTTCTTGGAAGGAGGCTTCCAAGTTTCTGGAAAGAAGGTTTCCGGGCCTCTTGGAAGGAGGCTTCCGGGCCTCTTGGAAGGAGGCTTCCGGGCCTCTTGAAAGGAGGCTTCCGAGCCTCTTGAAAGGTGGCTTCCGAGCCTCTTGAGAGGAGGCTTCCGAGCCTCTTGAAAGGAGGCTTCCGAGCCTCTTGAAAGGAGGCTTCCGAGCCTCTTGAAAGGAGGCTTCCGAGCCTCTTGAAAGGAGGCTTCCGAGCCTCTTGAAGGAGGCTTCTGAGCCTCTTGAAAGGAGGCTCTGAGCCTCTTGAAAGGAGACTTCTGAGCTCTTGAAAGGAGGCTTCCGAGCCTCTTGAAAGGAGGCTTCCTGAGCCTCTTGGAAGGAGGCTTCCTGAGCCTCTTGGAAGGAGGCTTCTGAGCCTCTTGGAAGGAGGCTTCCGAGCCTCTTGGAAGGAGGCTTCCGAGCCTCTTGGAAGGAGGCTTTGAGCCTCTTGGAAGGAGGCTCTGAGCCTCTTGGAAGGAGGCTTCTGAGCCTCTTGGAAGGAGGCTTCCGAGCCTCTTGAAGGAGGCCTGAGCCTCTTGAAGGAGGCTCTGAGCCTCTTGGAAGGAGGCTTCCTGAGCCTCTTGGAAGGAGGCTTCCGAGCCTCTTGGAAGGAGGCTCTGAGCCTCTTGGAAGGAGGCTTCTGAGCCTCTTGGAAGGAGGCTTCTGAGCCTCTTGGAAGGAGGCTTCCTGAGCCTTTTGGAAGGAGGCTTCTGAGCCTTTTGGAAGGAGCCTTCTGAGCCTCTTGGAAGGAGGCTTCCTGAGCCTCTTGGAAGGAGGCTTCCGAGCCTCTTGGAAGGAGGCTTCTGAGCCTCTTGGAAGGAGGCTTCCGAGCCTCTTGGAAGGAGGCTTCCCGGAGCCTCTTGGAAGGAGGGCCTCCTGAGCCTCTTGGAAGGAGGCTTCCGAGCCTCTTGGAAGGAGGCTTCCGAGCCTCTTGGAAGGATGCCTGAGCCTCTTGGAAGGAGGCTTCTGAGCCTCTTGGAAGGAGGCTTCCTGAGCCTCTTGGAAGGAGGCTTCTGAGCCTCTTGAAAGGAGGCTTTGAGCCTCTTGATAGGAGGCTTCTGAGGCCTCTTGAAAGGAGGCCTGAGCCTCTTGAAAGGAGGCTTCTGAGCCTCTTGAAAGGAGGCTCTGAGCCTTTCTGAAAGGAGGCTTCCTGAGCTTCTTGAAAGGGAGGCTTCTGGAGCTCTTGAAAGGAGGCTTCCAGGCCTCTTGAAAGGAGAGGCTTGAGCCTCTTGAAAGGAGGCTTCTGAGCTCTTGAAAGGAGGCTTGAGCCTCTTGAAAGGAGGCTTCTGAGCCTCTTGAAAGGAGGCTTCCTGAGCCTCTTGAAAGGAGGCTTCCGAGCCTCTTGAAAGGAGGCTTCCTGAGCTCTTGAAAGGAGGCTTGAGCCTCTTGGAAAGGAGGCTTCCGGGCCTCTTGAAAGGAGGCTTCTGAGCCTCTTGAAGGGAGGCTTCCTGAGCTCTTGAAAGGAGGCTTCTGGAGCCTCTTGAAAGGAGGCTTCTGAGCCTCTTGAAAGGAGGCTTCCGAGCCTCTTGAAGGAGGCTTCTGAGCCTCTTGAAAGGAGGCTTCTGAGCTCTTGAAAGGAGGCTTCTGAGCCTCTTGAAAGGAGGCTTCTGAGCTCTTGAAAGGAGGCTTCTGAGCCTTGAAAGGAGGCTTCTGAGCCTTGAAAGAAGGCTTCCGAGCCTCTTGGAAGGAGGCTTCGAGCCTCTTGAAAGGAGGCTTCTGAGCTCTTGAAAGGAGGCTTCTGAGCCTCTTGAAAGGAGGCTTCCGAGCCTCTTGAAAGGAGGCTTCCAGGCCTCTTGAAAGGAGGCTTCCGAGCCTCTTGAAAGGAGGCTTCCTGAGCCTCTTGAAAGGAGGCTTCTGAGCCTCTTGAAAGGAGGCTTCTGAGCCTCTTGAAAGGAGGCTCTGAGCCTCTTGAAAGGAGGCTTCTGAGCCTCTTGAAAGGAGGCTCTGGAGCTTCTTGAAAGGAGGCTTCTGAGCCTCTTGAAAGGAGGCTTCCAGGCCTCTTGAGAGGAGGCTTCTGAGCCTCTTGAAAGGAGGCTTCCTGAGCCTCTTGAAAGGAGGCTTCCTGGAGCTCTTGAAAGGAGGCTTCTGAGCCTCTTGAAAGGAGGCTTCTGAGCCTCTTGAAAGGAGGCTCCTGAGCCTCTTGAAAGGAGGCCTGAGCCCTCTTGAAAGGAGGCTTCCGAGCCTCTTGAAAGGAGGCTTCCGAGCCTCTTCAAAAGAGGCTTCCGGGCCTCTTGGAAGGAGGCTTCCGGGCCTCTTGGAAGGAGGCTTCAGGGCCCCTTGGAAGGAGGCTTCAGGGCCCCTTGGAAGGAGGCTTCCGGGCCTCTTGGAAGGAGGCTTCCGGGCCTCTTGGAAGGAGGCTTTCGGGCCTCTTGGAAGGAGGCTTCCGGGCCTCTTGGGAGGCCTGCCTCTTGGAAGGAGGCTTCCGGGCCTCTTGGAAGGAGGCTTCTGGCCTCTTGGAAGGAGGCTTCCGGGCCTCTTGGAAGGAGGCTTCCGGGCCTCTTGGAAGGAGGCTTCCGGGCCTCTTGGAAGGAGGCTTCCGGGCCTCTTGGAAGGAGGCTTCCGGGCCTCTTGGAAGGAGGCTTCCGGGCCTCTTGGAAGGAGGGTTCCGGGCCTCTTGGAAGGAGGCTTCCGGGCCTCTTGGAAGGAGGCTTCCGAGCCTCTTGGAAGGAGGCTTCCGAGCCTCTTGGAAGGAGGCTTTCGGGCCTCTTGGAAGGGCTTCCGGACCTCTTGGAAGGAGGCTTCCGGGCCTCTTGGAAGGATGCTTGCAAGCCTTGTTTCAATGCTCAGAAGCCTCGTTTCAAGAGTGCTGGACGGCTCGTTCCAAGAATTCTTCGGAATTCTTTTTTCAATGGGGTCGGAAGCCTCGTTACAAGAATTTTTCGGAATTCTTTTTTTAAAGCCTTTTTTCAAGCCCGGAAGCCTTTTTTCAAGAGACTTGGAAGTCACCTCTCTAGAGGCTCGGAAGTTTCCTTTTAAGTGGCTTGGAAGCTGCCTTTCAAGAGGCTCTGAAGCCTCCCTTCAAAATGTTTGTAATTCTTTCAAGTGACTTGGAAGCCTTTTTTCAAGTTGCTGATAAGCGTTATTTGAAGATGCTCCGAAGTTTTCTCTAAAGATCCTCGAAAGCCTCCTTTTAAGAGGCTTGGAAGTCTTCTGGCAAGAAGCTCTGAATCCTACTTTCAGGAGGCTTGGAAGCTTCCTTTTAAGAAGCTCGGAAGCCTATAAAAGTCTTCAAAGTCTTGTGGGAAGCTATGTGTTTAAACTTAATTTGAGTTGGCATGTTTCACGGAGTAAAAATAATAAATAATAAATCTTTTTAGAGAGCCATTTCATTTACAGCGAAAAAAAATAGCAGATTAAGGTATCTCTACATAAGTTCCAAGGGGTACCTCTCAAAGAAAGGGTTGAGAACTGCTGCCCCAGGACACCAACGGGCAGTTGGACGCCTATTTTCAAAAATGCACATCCATATATTTGCTTCATTTTATCCAATACGCATCTCTAATGCTTGCTCTTGGTCGACCTTCATATTGCAGATACTAACTAACAGATACTAGCTAACTTATCATACCCGGTATTTAGTCGCGAAAGAAAACAAAATTTTCAAATAATTGTAAAATGAGGCAAACATATAGCTTCATGAGGCAACTGACCACTATAGATAGTAGAATCTATAGATGAGCGAAAGCATGGCTGAGTCGATTTTTTTGCACACGCGCATATGACGTCACAGCCCTTAACGTTTCCATTGAATTCGTGACGTCATGCTCGTTTGGAGACACGTTTGACAGTTCGTTTGGAGACAGAGGATTTATCTTCGCTCATCTTTATATTCCACTATCTATACTGACCACTAAGTAAGTTTTATTATTGATATGCATGAAAATTAGCTCTTATTTAGCTTTTTTTTTAAATTAAATAAATTGCAATGTTTTATTGCTCAAAACACCAAAGCAAATATTTTTGAAATAATAATGTTTCAAATTTTAAGCTACAACAATGTAATAAAAGAAACCAAATGCAAATCAAATCACAAATTAATTCGAAACAAATTATGTTCGACAGCTTTCAAAATCGATAAAATTGATTATAAATTTATCAATATGTACTTAAACTCATAACCATAAAAAAGAACTAAGCATGCAACTAAGTATAAAGTTTTGGCATACATTTACGAAACTGTAAGAGTCATACACTGAGGAAAATGAACATATGACTTTCAATCAAACGCCTTATGAAAATTTGCCACAAGTAATCGGTATGAATTTCAATATGTTGCCTTATGAATGATGATTTTCATTTAAAAAAAAGTCAGTGCGGCAGACTGGGTTCGGAGCATGGACGTCGAGGTCGAGACCACACGCCCATCGACGCTTGAAAACTCAGGAAGGTAACTGCGTATAAGAAGCAATGTTTGTGGTATAAGCAGTCGAAGATTCATAAGGCGCCAGCTATGAATTTCGATAGTCCAGTTCGCTGAGTGCATGCACGGACTGCTTTGTCTCTTTCTCGCTGCAAAGAAATTAGAAAACAACAAGGCCAGAAAACGTCAAAATTTATGAAGAACGAGAGAGAAAGAGATGTTTCCGTGCAGTGTCCTATATTGTCATAAAAATCCAGTAATTTAGTTTATGTCAACATTTCATAAAGATTTCGTTTATACATACATACATAATTCGCTGGTTGTGTTTAATAAATATAAGTTTTACCTGCCTCTTTATTCATATTTCTTTGAAGTTTGAAGCTGATGCCAATCATATCCAATTAGGAAAACAATCTGCGACTTTGTCAATTCAAAAGATTATTATGAGTAATTTAATCCACATGTTCCTATGGCACCGCCAACGCGCACAGTGTTTTACGACGGAACGCTCACCTCGCCCTATTCCAATCACAGCAAGCGAACCGTCGACGATTCTCTCAGTTCCAACCGTTCCGTGGAGCAACTTTGCATGCATCGATAATTTCGTTTGCGATTGCGATAATCTCTGGCTCACGTGGGAACAATCATCCGCATCAGCGTCGTCATCCGGCCGGATTATGTCTGCCCAACTGGGCCCCAATCACAGCGGATCGGCGAAAGCTGTTTTGTGGCCAAGAATAATTCAATTGAATTAAATTACAACACGGAATGGAAGCCGGCGTTGATACCGACCGGTGCGTAAATAGGGTGGAAATCACACCCATTTATATATTTATTTTGTATGCATAATTTATATCCCTGGCGTGCAATCGATTGTCGGAAGCGTAATGTAAAACTCCTCCCTGATTGATGGTAAACGTCGGCACAAATCATCTGCAGCTATCAAACGGGGATACATTTATCATATGAATGTTATTCCGTCTGAATTTGTTTAAATCTTCAATGATTTCACCGAACAACAAGTCGAGTTTTAATTATTACTAGAGTTTACATTCTCATTCTCTTTTGGTATGACGGGCATGACACTTTAACAGAATTGTAATTACGCGTAAATGGTGATAATTGAATGGGTTAATTTTTGTTTCATTTATTTGATTATTGAGAACTTAAACAAGTAATCATCGCGAGAATTTAATTAAAAATTCAATAATACGGTAATTATCCATCAACAGTTGGCGGAACCTGACATTTTTCGGCCAAAAACCCTTCCAACGACGCTATAGATATAAAATTCAAATTGAATAACTAATAAGATATATGAATACTTGCAATACAGTAGATTTCGTATGATTGAAAACATTTAACTTCAATGATGTTGAATGCGATTTGGTAGTTGCAGCAATGTGAAATCAATAATAGCAGCATGGCGTGGTATAATGAGATGAATTTTAAATGAATTATGTTTGCATCTAGATAATTTTTACGCAAATAAGTACTACCGCAACAAGTCCATAGCTGTTATTTGCTTTAATTGTTTTAATCCTTAGTTTCCAATTAATAACCTCCTTAATTCCTTAATTGCTTGATTCCTTAATTCCTTAATTCCTCAACTCCTTAATTCCTTAATTCTTTAATTCCTTAATTCTTCAATTCCTTAATTCCTTAATTCCTTAATTCCTTAATTCCTTAATTCCTTAATTCCTTAATTCCTTAATTCCTTAATTCCTTAAATCCTTAATTCCTTAATTCCTTAATTCCTTAATTCCTTAATTCCTTAATTCCTTAATTCCTTAATTCCTTAATTCCTCAATTCCTCAATTCCTCAATTCCTTAATTCCTTAATTCCTTAATTCCTTAATTCCTTAATTTCTTAATTCCTTAATTCCTTAATTCAACTTAACTTAATCAATTCCTCAATTCCTTAATTCCTTAATTCCTTAATTCTTTAATTCCTTAGTTCGTAGTTCCTTAATTCATGGTTCAATTCCTTGAATTCCTTAATTCCTCAAGTTCTTAATTCCTCAATTCTCAATTCCCTCAATTCCTTAATTCGCCAATTCCTTAATTCCTTGGTTCGTAATTCCTTAATTCCTTGATTCCTTAATTCCTTAATTCCTTGATTCCTTAATTCAATTCCTTTCAATTCCCAATTCCTTAATTCCTTAATTCCTTAGTTCAATTCCTTAATTCTCAATTCCTTAATTCATAATTCCTTAATTCCTTAATTCATAATTCCTTCAATGTCCTTAATTCCTTAATTCCTTAATTCCTTAATTCCTTAATTCCTTAATTCCTTAATTCCTTAATTCCTTAATCCCTTAATTCCTTAATTCCTTAATTCCTTAATTCCTTAATTCCTTAATTCCTTAATTCCTTAATTACCTAATTGCTTAATTGCTTAATTACTTAATTGCTTAATTGCATAATTCCTTAATTCCTAAATTCCTTAATTCCTCAAATCCTTAATTCCTCAAATCCTCAATTCCTCAATTCCTTAATTCCTTAATTCCTCAATTCCTTAATTCCTTAATTCCTTAATTCCTTAATTCCTTAATTCCTTAATTCCTTAATTCCTTAATTCCTCAATTCCTTAATTCCTTAATTCCTTGATTCCTTAATTCCTTAATTTCTTGATTCCTTGATTCCTTAATTCCTTAATTCCTTAATTCCTTAATTCCTTAATTCCTTAATTCCTTAATTCCTTAATTCCTTAATTCCTCAATTCCTCAATTCCTTAATTCCTTAATTCCTTAATTCCTTAATTCCTTAATTCCTTAATTCCTTAATTCCTTAATTCCTTAATTTCTTAATTCCTCAATTCCTTAATTCCTTAATTCCTTGATTCCTTAATTCCTTAATTTCTTGATTCCTTGATTCCTTAATTCCTTAATTCCTTAATTACTTAATTCCTTAATTCCTTAATTCCTTAAGCTTAGTATGGAGATCTCAAGGAAAAGGCTCAAGGAAAATTTGATCAAATTACCAAAGTAATTTCAACGTAAATGCAGTAGATAAAGTAGGCGAAAAATCATTGTTTGTCTGTCAACAAACAGGTAAGAGCTTGAAAATAAATAGCTGCAACTTTTTTCCGAAAAATAATCATCTTTTGCAGCATCTTCTCGCTTGTACCGTCGTAGGTGGGGATGTCTCGTAGAGCCGAAGCCATATCTCTGAAGTTCGTGTGCTTTCCCCAGCCCATGTGAGAACTTCCTTGGAATTGGGAAGCCAGTTCCGTGAATGGAAACCTCCAAGAAAGTGGACAAGTGGAATGCTTTGTGAGCTGGAGGTTTCTAGCGTGACATAATGGAATCGCTTCAGTTCTTGCCTTATTCGCTGTACACTGAAGGCACTCAGTACCTGCTCATAAACCAGTGTCCAGTGTCGCCCCATCGTCCAAAAATGTGTATACGGAAATAAGCTGAATATTTCAATGCGACGTCACAAGAGAAATATGCCACTTCCTCCATATTATTAGCTGATTGCTCCAGGCCGTCTGGTAACGTGTTGGTTCCTGAAGGTGTTCCACAACGTTCCACGATTGCTTAAGATACAGCTACAATTGCTCGAGATCCACTTCTTTGTGTGATGTTTTGTTACTAGTTATGCCTTCCCGTTTACACATTCTTGTTTGCGTCGTTTAATGGGTTAGATTGATGGGGGTCAATTTTTTTTGTCTTAAGTTATAGCTTAGAGTCTGAAGAATATGGGACAATCGGTTTTATACCTAGAAACACTTTCCTTCGCATTATTTAAGAGCATACAAATAAACGCAAAATTCATCGGACGAAAACGAAGTATATGACATTTATGACTGATAAATCGACTGGTTATTTTTTATAATTTGTGCTAAATACTTTTTTTTAATACAAAACTAGAACTCTGGTATTATCGAAATTGTTTCGCCAGTAGCGTGATGAGCTTGGTGATGAAGAATTTTCAGACAGCGATGGCGGGACGGCAACACGCCGACGGAATGGATCAGCGTGAACTTATTGAATGCAATAGAAATTCTCCGAAATTTCTCCGGAAGCGTCGTCAAAATGCATCAAAGGCTCCATAATCCCTCCGGAAGTTCCTCCAAAAATTCATTCTGAAGTTCTTTCGTGAATAATTCTTCCGAAAGGTCGTTCAGGAATTCAACGGGAAGTTGAATCAGGAGCTCGACGAGAAGTTCCTTCAAGACTCCCACAGGAAGATCCTTCAGGACTTTATCCAAATGTTTTTCAAGGATTTCTTTCGGAAGTTCATTCACAAATTATTCCGGAGGTTCTTTTAGGAAATGCATTCAGAAATTCCTCCGAGATGTCCTTCAGGAATTCCTTCCGGAAATTCCTCCGAAATTCCCCCGGGAGATCAACCAGGAATTCTCTCAGAAACTATTCAAGGATTTCCTCGAGATGTTCCTTCGGGCATTCCTCCGGCAGATCTATCAGGTATTCTTTTCGAAGTTATTCCAGGAATTTCAAGGGAAGTTTCTCCAAGGATTCTATCAAAAGTTTCTCCAAGGATTCTATGCTTTTCCAGGAATTCTCCCGGAAAATCCTGCAAGAATTAATACAGAACCTATTCAAATAACTACTCGGGAAGTTTCTCCAGAAATTCCCTGAGAAAATCTTTCGGAAGTTTCTTTGAGGATTTCCTTTCCTTTAAAAGATCATCTAGAAAGTTTCTTGAAGAAATTTCGATCAGGAATTCCTTCGAAAGTTTCTTGATGAATTTCTCCGAATAATTCGTAAGAAATTGCGCTGATAATTCCATTAGAATTACTCTGAAAGTTTCTTCAGGAATCCCTCCGAAGTTCCTCCGGGAGATCGACCAACTCCTCGAAAAGTCCAGGACCAGGAATTCTTCCTTACTTCTTCCAGTATTTCGTCGGGAAGTTCCTCTAGGAACTCCTCCAGAAGTTCCTCTAGGAATTCCTTCGGAAATTACTGCTAAAATTGATTCAGAAGTTATTCCAATAATTCCTCGGGAAGTTCCTCCAGCACTTCCTCGGGAAATTTTGCCGGAAGTTTATCGAAGAATTTTTCCGGTATATCCTCTAGAAAGTCCCTTCAAGTAATTCCTTGGGAAATTCTTCGAAAGTTGGAAATTCCTCCGGAAGTGCATTGAGGAATTCGTCCACAAGTTCATTCAGAAATTCTTCCGGAAGTTTGTTCAGGAATTCATACGGAAGTTCCTATAGTAACTCGTCTGGAAGTTCCTTGAGGAATTCCTCCGGAAGATAGAATTTTTCCCGAAGTTCCTTTATGAATTCCTTCGGAAGTTCCTTTGGGAATTCCTTCGGAAGTTCCTTTGGGAATTCCTTCGGAAGTTCCTTTAGGAATTCCTCCGGAAAATCCTTTAGAAATTCCTCCGGAAGTTCCTGTAGGAATTCCTCCGGAAGTTCCTTTAGGAATTCCTTCTTAAGTTCCTTTAGTAATTCCTTCGGAAGTTCCTTTAGGAATTCCTTCGGAAATTTTTTTAGGAATTCCTTCGGAAGTTCCTTTTGAAATTTCTTGGGAAGTTACTTTCAGAATTATAGCATTAGTTTGCACTTAAAGCATATTAAACGACGGAAAACCTTATGATCTGCTTCTTCTTCATTTTTGAGGTGAGTTATTTGACAACTTGTCTGTAGCTCATTGCCCTGTGACATTGAGACGGGTCTTTACGACTCCTTATCTGAACCTTAAAACAAACGATATGAAACGTTAAGTTTTTCTCTTGTTGATTTCACTGATTACCCCGAGAATTCCCTGACTTTTCAGTTTTTACTGTGATTCCCTAATTCCCTAATTTGATAGCTCCAGATTTTTTTTCTGGTAGTCTGAAATTTTTCCAAGTTTTATCAGACAAAATGTAACCAATCCAAGCCCAAAGCATTTCCAAAGATATTTAATAAAGAAATTTACCACGAAATTGTTGAAGAAAGTCATAAAAGAATTCCAGGATGAATTTCGGCTTAATTTCTGGAAGAATACTCGACGCAGTCGCCATTGCGTGGTCGTTAGCCTCCTGCCAAGCAAGGGGCGATTCAACTATGACGTCCACTACTTTTTGGGATTTCTAGACCCCCCCCCCCCCCCTCTGTCACGCTTTTTTGTATACCTAGTACAAGTACATGTACTGTCACAAAATCTTAGACCCCCTCCCCCCCCCCAAAACCTGTGACATCATTTTTGAACAACCCCCAACTTCTATTCTTATTCACCAAGATGCCGGTCGGTCGGGTAAAGGGTTGGTAGTGGAAAAGTTGGTCGTTTGCTGACAGGGAAAGGGGGTTTACTTCTCTCCGGGTGTTATCTGATCAAGCGAGTGTTCACCAAGCAGGTGCGGCTCCCAACAGCGCCTATTACCTTTGTCAGGAGCAACTGAGAATAGGTCCTAGAACTGTGAGGGACATCAAGCAACACTGTGAACTATCCTTATTTAGAAATTCAGAGAGTTGCGGTCAATGTGAGCTGGTGCCTTGCCTTGTTGGCCTAATACGAAAGAATACGAACCGCAACCATCGGAGAAAACCACAGCGACGATAATAGACTAGTAATTAGAAGCTAGTCTAGTCACATGCAGCTTCAAATCTCTCAGCATCATCAAGTCGACAATAACTCGCATTATTTCCGATATAGTTGTAGGAATTCAACACCGTAGCGACAACACACACGAGCTGGGAATAGCTTTCATTAGAAATACGATATGTAGAGATGCACACTGCACACTGCGGAAGCATTTGATGAAGATAATATATTATATATGCAGCGCGGGTTTGGCAACTGCTCAAGCTACGCCACCAAAATCTTCATCGATATTCGAACGCTCAGGATGGCCAGGAGGAGAAGTTTAGACCGGTTGACGATTGAGAAAGACCTAGCTAATTTCGACGCTTCCCAGAACATGGCCAATCACAGCACCTACTTCGAACATAGCCTTTCATCTTGGTACACCTGAAGATCAGCATAGCCGAAAAAACAGTGGACCTGCAATGAATAACAAACAAACATAAAACAGAGTGAAAAAAAAACTTAACAAAACGTCACTTTACTTGCGGAATAATGCATCCGAGCATTATTTCGCAAGGGTAGACGTAAACCTGTGTTTTCTACACTGCAATACGCCTGCTATTGTTAAATTATTTGATTTCCTTGTTAGCTCCGTACCATTCAAGGAATGTCAGCAGCAGAATCATTCCTTGACCGCTACTTGTCCTATCTATTTGCACAGTACTTAAGAAGTCCATACCACCCTTTAATTCCTTAATTCCTTAATTCCTTTATTCCTTAATTCCTTAATTCCTTAATTCCTTAATTCCTTAATTCCTTAATTCCTTAATTCCTTAATTCCTTAATTCCTTATTTCCTCAATTCCTTATTTCCTTAATTCATTAATTCCTTACTTCCTTAATTCTTTAATTCCTTAATTCCTTATTTCCTTAATTCCTTACTTCCTTAATTCCTTGATTCCTTAATTCATTAATTCATTGATTCCTTAATTCCTTAATTCCTTAATAACTTAATTCCTTAATTCCTTAATTCCTCAATTTCTTAATTCCTTAATTACTTAATTCCTTAATTTTCGTTCCGATTCTTTATTTATGTTATGAATTGACCTTTCCCGTCAAAAATTTGGCTTATTTAAGGTCAACTTTCCCTTAGAACCCATATTTTTTTAAGTCTCTGACTATTTTTAAAATTAAAAACAAACTTTCCTAATTCATTCGACTGAGATGGCGACGTTTGAGGTTTTGGCTTTTTGTCTTTTGGGATCAAAAAAGGGGTTTTTATGTTTTCATCCTACGTTTCGGACACATGTATTGTGCCTTTTTCAAGGAGTTAACTATGATCCGTTTTATTGACACATTAGCCCTCAACATAGGACCTATTTGTCACCACAATTCGTTTGCCCTGTCTTTATGAGGTAGGGTGGAAATTTGAATTGACCCGGCTCGCAGAAACTTTTTGGTGCACTTTTCTGTTTGGCGCCACTTTTACTGGACAAGACAGACAAGACAGGGCAAACGAATTTTGGTGACAAATAGGACCTATTCTGAGGGCTAATGTGACAATGAAACGGATCATAGTTAATGTGAAACCTATTTCCAGCTGGGAAGAACCGCTCCACTGCCACAACCTTGCTACTCGAAACCCCGTGAATGAATGAGGCCGAGACGTCAGCCTCTGTACGTTTGTAGTATGTTAAGTGGTGCTTGCAGTGCTCCCAGTAGCATTTACACTTATAGCAACAACCTTTGACTGAAGTTACTTTATATCACCAGGGACACTTTCGGTATCCCACATCCTTCCTCTACTCCGAGAAGAAAAAAAGATCGAAGGGTTTTTTATTACTACACATATACCGTTTGGACTCAAATCCCGAACAGACTCATTCCGAACACTCGTCACATGGAGATTTATCTGAAATAATTCGTAATTATTGCATTAGTAAGAGAATTTTATCGGCAGGCGTACAAATCAAGGACATCATAATTGTCCAACAACGAGTTAACGTTGAAATTTTGCAGTTTAGTGCATTTAATGTAGTGTAAGCGCTTTCGGCATTTAAGACAACATTCGGCTAAACAAAATCAATAAATATTGATAGCTTAAATAACTTAAGTATGATGTATACCATTCAATTGTTCAGAATACTCACACATACATAATACAAAGTAAAAACATTTTCCATCGAGATACCGAGCCCGATGAATGGCAATACATTTCAATATAATGTAGTAATATGGATATTTGTCATGTTCAATAAGGCAGCTTGGACTAATTTGTAGTAGTTCTGACTAGTGCTTACTACTTAGTGCTTCTTCATCAAAGCTATTTTTTTGTATAAAACTAACAAGAACAATATTCTGGGAAAGATCATGTGACCCTCACTTCAAATACTTACTGCAGTTCTTTTTAATTGCGATGTAACATTTGTGCAGCTGAGCAAAATCTTTCACGAAAAATAGTACAGAAATTTTTTATACATTGCTGTAGTTCCCGTTGTTCAATAGCCTGAATAAAAAATATTGCGATGAAAAGCCGCAAGAGCGCCATTTGTCTTAGCAACACAACCGCACTGTTTCTCCTTCTTTCGCAATGTAACATTTGCGTAACGACTTTAAGCGGCTCGTGTACAAAACAACATTAAACAGGGAATCCGTAAGAGCGCCATTTGCCTTAGCAAAACAACCTATACTGTTTCTCTTTTCTTCACGATGCGACATTTGCGCAACGACCTAAAACGGCTCGTCTGCAAAACAACAACATCGAACAGGGAAGCCGTCAGTGCGACATTTGCCTTAGCAAAACAACCAGCACTGTTTCCCTTTCCTTCGCGATGTGACATTTGCGCAACGACCTAAAGCGGCTCGTCTGCAAAACAACTTCATCGAACAGGGAAGCCGTCAGTGTGACATTTGCCTTAGCAAAACAACCAGCACTGTTTCCCTTTCCTTCGCGATGTGACATTTGCGCAACGACCTAAAGCGGCTCGTCTGCAAAACAACAACATCGAACAGGGAAGCCGTCAGTGCGACATTTGCCTTAGCAAAACAACCAGCACTGTTTCCCTTTCCTTCGCGATGTGACATTTGCGCAACGACCTAAAGCGGCTCGTCTGCAAAACAACTACATCGAACAGGGAAGCCGTCAGTGCGACATTTGCCTTAGCAAAACAACCAGCACTGTTTCCCTTTCCTTCGCGATGTGACATTTGCGCAACGACCTAAAGCGGCTCGTCTGCAAAACAACAACATCGAACAGGGAAGCCGTCAGTGCGACATTTGCCTTAGCAAAACAACCAGCACTGTTTCCCTCTCCTTCGCGATGTGACATTTGCGCAACGACCTAAAGCGGCTCGTCTGCAAAACAACAACATCGAACAGGGAAGCCATCAGTGCGACATTTGCCTTAGCAAAACAACCAGCACTGTTTCCCTTTCCTTCGCGATGTGACATTTGCGCAACGACCTAAAGCGGCTCGTCTGCAAAACAACAACATCGAACAGGGAAGCCGTCAGTGCGACATTTGCCTTAGCAAAACAACCAGCACTGTTTCCCTCTCCTTCGCGATGTGACATTTGCGCAACGACCTAAAGCGGCTCGTCTGCAAAACAACAACATCGCAAAGAAACCGTTGAATTCACTTGATAAAATGATCCAAACTCTAACTAACAGGTTACGAAACTCAGCTTCTATTCCGCTTAATCGCCACGCTCCTGGACTAATTATTGGAAACCATTCCCGGAACAGGCTGTTGTTTACACTCACCTCGATGTACTTCGATGAAAAAAAAAGCACAAACAACTCGATTGCACGGAAACGCACCGCGACGTTTTATGTTGTGCGAGGAGCGGTTCTTCCACTATCTTATAAACTAGCCAGGTAATTCAACTTTTCTTTGGATTTTTTTTTCAAGAAAAGGCTGGCAGGATCGCCATTTGTGAAACCTATTTCCAGCTGGGAAGAACCGCTCCACTGCCACAACCTTGCTACTCGAAACCCCGTGAATGAATGAGGCCGAGACGTCAGCCTCTGTACGCTTGTAGTATGTTAAGTGGTGCTTGCAGTGCTCCCAGTAGCATTTACAGAGTGCTCACTCAACACTTATAGCACAACCTTTGACTGAAGTTACTTTATATCACCAGGGACACTTTCGGTATCCCACAGTTAACTCCTTGAAAAGGGCACAATACATGTGTCCGAAACGTCGGATGAAAACATAAAACCCCGTTTTTGATCCTAAAAGACTGAAAGCCAAAACCTCAAACATTCAGAACAAAAACCGAAAAATTGCTGCACGTGTGTACCGGCTTGAAAAATCCACCCGATGTTCGTTCAAAATCGGGCCAATCTTAAAAAAAACAGCACTTTTTCGATCTTTGTTTTCGCCTTTAAAAATAGTTCTTTGGGAAAGTTGATCTTAAATAAGCCAAAGAATCGACTGAGACAATGAAACGAGATACAATTTTTGACGGGAATCTTATATAGGGGGAAAGACGGCTTTGGCAGATTTTGTTCTATTATTGTCAGGGGGGTTTTTGTCGACCAAATTTTATGAAATTTGGCCACAATATTCTTTGATATGCAAATTTGATAGGCCAAATTTGAGCATAGTCAGTCATAAAAAAAACCCCTGCCAATAATAGAACAAAACCTATTCAACCTACTCACCTATCCATTCCCCCTATTGGAATTTGCATAAAAAATTATAAAACGGATTGATGTACCAATGCACCAAGCGTCTCCATCTGGTCGAATACTTTTGTAGAGAACATTTTTTTTTTACTTTCCGCGTACACTAAGTGTACCGAAAGGCTGTATGTCCTCTCCAAAAACAAACTTTAATAAAAGGTCCGAAGACTGTATACCGATCAACTCATTTCGACAAATTGAGGTGATATCTATGTGTGCTTTTGTGCATGTGTGTGTGCGCAAAAAGTCTCGCCGATTTTAAAAGTACTTAACCTCAACCAATTTGCTTGCGACAAGTTGCATTCGCCGATGAATCCTGTCATATTGCTTCCCATCAGAAATGGGCCATATCGGTCTACGGGATCAGAAGTTAAGGCCAAAATAAATTTTCTTTCTCAAAAAACGTGTAAAAACTACACAATTTTTTCTGGAGCTTGGTCCAAATCGATCTGCTTGTAACATGTTGTAGGGGGAGGGATGGTGTCAGGCCAAGCGTTGAATATTCACAAACTTCGAAACCAAAGCCCGGAAAATCCCTATTTTGTGTGCCTTTTTTTATACAGACATTCTGGCAAAATAGAAATCTTCATAAGTGGCCTGAAAATATATTTATCTGTAAGCCAAACTTATCAATGCACTTTGAATATTTACTACGTTGAAGTCGCACCACACAGCGATTTGTAAGTGTCAAGCGTTGTTTTGTTTTTAATTCAGAGTAATTCAAAAGGATCTCGCTTCGAATCATTAATAACGGAATCGTACGACAAATGACATATCCCGTTATATGAATGCATAAATTTTATACAAACGACGGTACCACAAACTATGACTGAAATACATAATCTATCTCCTACACTGCCAAACGACACCTTCCAATGCAGCCTAGCAAACGTTTGCAACCGGTAATAAATCTTTTCCTTGTTTCCACCTCTGTTTTCCTTTCAGCACATTGCAACTCGTTAAAACTTTGGATCGCACTACTATCTACCAACCGACTGCGAAAGAGGACGGAAAGTCTAAAACTCCACAAGCCACCCTATCTCAGTTCCACACCGCAGCCTCCTATGATTCCATCACTAACTGAAACCCTCCCACCACTACGCATGCCGCTGCTGCTGTAAATAGAGCTGCTTTTCTGGTTGCATACTTACAGGATAGTACCAACTCCTAGCGAGCATTTTTGGTCGCTGCTTTTCCAACCCAACGACGACTTCAACCTGCATAGCTGTTTGCCATTCCATCTCGCACCAATCCGGCAAATTTTCGCGAAAGCAAAAACCAAACGAAAATCTGCGTTTTATAGAATTTTATTAATATTTAACGAGGCCAAAATTGAATCACGAAAACGACAAATCAGATATACAATTCCAATCGAAGAAGGACGAAATTAAAGGATGCAAAGCGCAATCTGATTATCATTACGATGCACCAGCAATCGATTTCAAGTCTATTTTCGGTGCAATAATCGGAGCTGGCGAATCGATTTGCTTCTAAAAATGTCTGTATAATACAATCGATATACGAGGACTGAGAGTGAGAAATTGCCAACAGAACAGGTTGTTTGCTGGGTATAGCATCCATTCTCCACAATAGGATAGTCGTGCAATAACAATAATGACAATAATAATAGTACCTTATAGCGCATAGAGGATCTATACCATCCACCCACCAAAACACCCCTCGAATTGAAACAAAAAGTCATTTAGGAAATACGAAAAAAAAGTAATTGCAACGAGTAACCTTGATATCATACAAAGATAGTATTTTTTGCCCGAAACGAAGACCAAAGATTGGAACGCGAAAAGCGGTATTTTGACCTGACAGTAAATAGTTCAATAAGAGCTCTCTTTTTTAACATCACGATGGATCTAAAGCACTCAAACGTTCCGGAAGTTACGGTAGTAGCTGACGCATACATGCCTGGTAGTAAATCTTCCGATTTAATCAAACCACCTATCAACGGATCCAGCGCAACGTTGGACACCCCAACATTACCACCAGGTATTTATTGGATCACATTTCAAAATAAAAAAGTAAACAAAATCAAAAAGAAAATAAAGTGAAACGACAAGTAAACGAAAACAATATAAAAACGGAATGAAACTGAAACAATTTTAGAGAAAAAATACAGGAATAGACATTTTTGGAACTCTATGTGAAGGACAGAGGTGAACCATATTCGGACATGCCATTTCTGTACCCGAACCTTTTTTTTGCATTTCTAATCCACAAATTTATTCTCATTGAACTTCAAACCCGTCCGTATTGTGTTCTGTTTCATTTCCGGATATTGCATTCATACTGGGACCAATCCATACGTTGAACGACGTGGTGCTGGCATAAACTTGAATCACGCTTACCGCCGGCTACGCCAATAACAGGAGAGTTCAAGGTGTACAAACGGCGATGGCTGGTGCTGGCAATCTTCGTAATGTATTCCGCCTCGAATGCACTCCAGTGGATCCAGTACAGTATTATAGCAAACATAGTTCAAAGGTGAGTAGGCCATCGGACGGTAGTCCATGGGTTGCCAGGATAGAATTTGAATGGATTACTGGATGATGAGGAGAGATGGCCGATAGCAAGGAGGTTATGTTTATGTATGAGCATGAACTGGCATTGTGTGGTATAAATATGGCCCTGTGGTCAATATGCACCGTCATGTAGTACCCGATAGACTGATGCTAATGGAAGAGGTTTGCCCCGTGCTTCAGATTCCTGGCCGAGATTTTGAAAGCACCTGACCTTAATTGAAAATGCCATTCTCAGTTTCTATGGAACTACACGGACCGGCTATCAGGGGTAATAAATTCACCCGACTATTTGTCCCCAATGAATTACTGCAAGTAACATCCTTCCTATCGGTAATCTATAAATAAACTCGTTAATCCTCTTACCTAGAGATAAACTTATTACAAGCTACTTACATAACTCCCCTTTACTTCCTTGTGACATTTGTATACTTCTCGATTATGCGGAACGCATTGATTTATCTTCCCTCGTCGTGGAAATGCCGTTGCCGCGCGGCATTATCAAATTCTCACGCACTGCCACCCTTCGCCGTAATCGCCCGTGATAACCTTCTCGGGGCCATGACCCGACCGCTGGCCACAACCGACCAATGGGGTTTCCTTTTCCGGATGCACGGCGCAGATACTACGACATTACCAGCACGTGGGTCGACTGGACGTCGATGATTTTCATGATTCTCTACATTCCGCTCATCTTTCCGGCCAGCTGGATCCTGGATAAACTGGTAATTTAGATGGGCTCTCTCTCTCTGTGGGCAACTACATTCTAGGGCATTGCATCGAGTGTCGGCAACGGCTATCGGAATAGATTGGCAAACATTAATCAGTTGTATGAGTCCGTTTGTGGGCACCGTGTCGAAGTTGTAATCATTATCGAATTTGCTTCTAGGTTTATTTATAGGTTAAAAGCTAATCAAGGTTAGAAACGAGGTAAGATAGTCGGTAATTATTATGTACTATTGGTCTTACAATGATGAATCGATTTAAGCATCGTTGACCGAAAAAACATAAGGAGGAGGGAGAATATGGGTAGCACCTTCTATTTCTGTCCGCCATCCGCATGACTACAATAGGCTTTACTTTATCTACATCACTAAAAATCTGCATTTATCAACCATGTACTGTGAAAACATGTGATTCGGTTGTGATGCGCTTGAGTAATAAACGTTGCAGACGGGAATAGTAAGTGCTGCCTAAATGGTTCTTTATACTAGTACGATATGACCCATGTTTTTAGTGAGATGATTTTCGAACACTAAGTAGCCTTGCAACAGAATGTCAAATGACAACTTTCGTAATCATTTTCCAAGGCTCTCATAAATTTGCTAAATTTATTCGCAGAACAAATAACACATGCTATCAAAGCAATCACTTCCCGAGCAGGAGAAATTATCTCAATAATACTTCATTCTGTTATTGATACCATACTTTGTTATGAACCAGTCTTGCATAAGAGGCAAAATACCAAAAATTAATATGTACAATACTTCAGGCATAACATCAGGTACCAGGTATCAGAACGTCGGCTCCAGGGGTACGTCGACCTCAATTTGGGATATTTGTGCTATCGCCTTCAGAGCCTTTTTCATCACACACCTGACGGAAAAGGAAGTTAGCTTAGCTTTGACTGACTCCACATATTTATGGTAGCTACTTCATGGTTGACCAGAATCAGTGAATTTGCACAAAGAAGCAACTGAATGGTTGATTGGAATTGTTCAAGCATTCTCCGTGTGCAAGTTTCAGTGACTCTAAAATTCAAATGATCAATAACGGCGCCGGCCAAGTCCTCATATAGTCAGTTAGGAAAAAGGAAGGAACATTAGTAGGTGATTTTTGCTATTTTGAGACCGTGTATACCTCTGCGTCTCCACAAAAACCACAGGAAGGATTATCAGTTAATTGGTAGGCATCGTTGGATCTGGATTCACTCTGATAAGCGATACGACCGTGCCATTCTTTAAACACAGTGATTTTACCTAGCCATGAATCGGGCGCGAAAAGTAGTACAAACTAACTACCGGCCTACCGGACACGCAATGCAGAACACAATATTTCGGCCGATCGCGCCATCGTTCTGCTGTCCGAAACAAGAGAAATCTCGCACTGAACTCCACACCTGACGGAAAAGGAAGTGAACAAAAAGGTAAGGAATGTGGATGGAAGAACAAAGGGGAAGTTTGGAAAAGGGCCCTTGAAAAGGGCATTCAACGCATAAGCGTACAAGAGCTTATAGCTCCTTACCACAACGGGTTTTGAACAACAAAATACTCTGAAGGTTCAGGCTTCTGAAGTCAATTTAGCTACCAAATATTTGGAAGCGCAATTGTGCATAGACTGGGCAGTTACATATTAGATGATAAGAAGTTCCATAATCGGATTCACAACTATCACAAACAGATGATTCAACGCGTTGAATATTTGCCATGTGATAGTTCAGTCGACAGTGACCTGTCAAGGCCTTGACTAAGACACTGCAATTCTGTTTAGACAGATTAGCTAAATCACTTGCTACTACCATAGATGACTCCCGGTTGTACAATTTTGTTTGATGACATGAATCCAGACTACTCCAATGCCATTTGTGCTGAGTGACAGCCCAAGAATTGATCAAAAGCTTCACCCAACACTTATTCACCTACTTCACCTTACACTTATATTGGAATAGCTGACTCAGGACCAATAAAGTCATGTGATGCTCCATTACGAGCTAACTCATCAGCCAATTCGTTTCCAGCTATGGAAGAATGGCCAGGTACTCATATAAGGTGTAAAGTATTAACTTAATTCAGTTCCTCAATTTGAGTTCGACATGCGATTACTAACTTCGACCTTGAGTTGGCCGAGGCGAGCGTTTTTCCGTGAAAAGAACAATAGATGTTTTATTTGGATTGACCGAAAGGCCATATTGGCGACACCAACTTTCAACTACCTGATGAGCGTTTTGCATCAGGTCGAATAATGCACAAACCCACTATCAATGTTAGATGGTCGTCGGCATAGGTAGGAAAACCGCCATTAATGAGTAACCTCAATAGCGTATCTGCAACGAAATTCCGCAAAAGTGGAGATAATACTCCCCCTAGAGGGCATCCGCAGACACTTAATTTCCTAATCACTGCTTGACGTAATGTCGAGTAGAGATGTCCGGTTTTTAAGCATCTGATTAATCCATTTGGTAATTATATTAGGTAGCCCATGACAACGTGCGGCTTCCAATATTGCATCGAAAGACACGTTGTCGAAAGCACTTTCAATATCTATGAAAGTACCCAAGCACGATTGCTTTTGAGCGAATGCTTTCTCGATATCGTAGACAACCCTGTGTAGAAGAGTCACGGTGGACTTTCCAGATTGGTAAGCATGTTGATTAACCCTTATGCGGCCGACGGGGTACCCGTGTTCCTTTTTCAAATTCAAGTGGTGATATTTCAATGAATTTTTATAGCTGAAAGCTGAAACTCGGTGACATCTAAGAACTCCATAAAATGTAGCATCTGTGAGAAAATCACGTCGATACAGTGAGGAGGGACATGGGGAGGGGCATTTGATTTTTTGACGTAAACTACGTCTAAGGGGAAGACTCGGATACAGGGTGACAAATGAAAATTTCCAAATTCGAGACCGTCACGAAATCATTTTGATTTTGAACTTGAATAGCGCCTTTATCTTCCGATGGATTTTTGAGATTTATATATCAATCGACTCGGAAATTCTCTACCAATTTTTCAATTATACTGAAACTTTGGATTAAGAACGTTAAAATAGAGTATCGGATCATTTTGTCAGCACCCTCTTTTCTTGTCCGCAAGGGTCTCATTTTGGCCGTCGCCGTTCAGTGCGGTTGGCTTTTGGACTCTGCTTTTTGTGTGGTGTTTCGCACAAAAAGTAGAACAATGGAGCCGGACCAGTGACTGCGGTCGAAACAAAGGTAACAAAAATGCGTAATGTAGTGCATGGTGTATAAAAAGTGATGCAGATAGGGGCATGTTTGTGCAGGCATGAGACGATCAATTCTTATCAATGCCAATGCCCTTGCTAGTAATGCAATCATCGCAATGTAATTGCACAAACATGTTTACCGTTTTGCTTCGAATTGCCGGACGCTTCGAAAGCCGGACACTTCAATTGTTATTTGACTTTATTCACCATCTTAACAAGTATTTCTTGGGTTATCAATGCAGGGAACGATTCTTGGACTTGAAACCATTCTAACAAATGTAAGTAATTCGTGATTTGTGGTAAAAACTTGAAAATTAGAGGTAAAAGTTGAAAGCATGTCATAATCAACGGTGAATTTCGTTTTTCTTAGAATGCAGCTTAAGACTCAACATTAGAAAAACTAAGCTCATATTTTCTATATTCTATCATTTGCAGGGGGTATTAGTAATTTATTAACATAGTATGGCAGCACTCTTTGTCATGAATTAGAGACATTGCTTGGGAATTCATAGCTTTTTAGTTTTTATTACATTTTCTTTGTGTCCGGACTTCGAGGCAAGTTTTTACAATTGCTTCGATTTCCGGACATGCTGAAATGATGTTAAATAACTGTTCATCAGTTAAGTTAATTGAAATCAAATAATTCGTAATGAGCAATCATAGTTACCATTTCATTAGATTTGAGTTGCTACACCCCAAAAGGAACATTGCTTGCTCTCAGCTTATCGATATATACTTATACACATATTGTAAATGGTATCACTTTATTAATTGTACACAAGTAGCAAAACTTGCCTACAGTTTCTAGTAAAGGTTGTCTTCAAATGTATTTTTTTTAACCATTCACATTTTTGTAGAAAAAAAACAAGTTCGTAAAACTAGCTTTTTTAACAGAATTGTATAAAAAGACACGTTGTGAACGACTCCCGTCAAATAAAAAAAAACTCAACATTTCTCGGACACGCCCGGATTTATCAATCCGCATGAATTCATTATTCCAATCGCTCCTTTCAATCCTTGATTTCCAAAAGCAAACTGAAACGGATTTCAAAAGACACATAAATACCACTAATTGCAGCTTACCCACGTTGAATTTGAGAGGTAGTATTGAAGAAAATATTTCATTACTCACAGACACGTCAAATGTCAAAAAAGCGTTCTACCTTGAAAGGGAAGAGGGAAGAAATTGTATGAAATTATTAGATTCCCAATGTTGTATATTGCAGTTAAATGCTCCCGCTTGATTTCAAATGCTGTTTTTGGTAGTCCTGGTCAATCTCGGAGCAGAAACTTCGGATGGTACACACAACCGGGGGATGCCAGATTTCCATAAATTTGTATAGAAACCTTACCTTACGGATTTATATTAATCGAGAAATATGAATGCTGTATCCTAGTTGTCTCTGAACGGATTGAATTGGCTATTTAAAGATCAATATAGTCAAACTCGAAGTGTCCGGAAATTCGAAACAAAAGTGTCCGGAATTTGAAGCATCCCTTATACTGTGTCCGGATTTCGAAGCACGCGATGTTCAATGTTTTCGATTATATTAGCTATTTCGTGCATACAAAATGTCATTTTCAGTACACTACAGCAAATTCGATAAGTTAATCTTGAGAGTGTGTATTATCACTCAGTGTCAAGTACTTAATTCCGTTTGTAATATTGAACTGAAAATTTAGCAGTGCTTAGGTGTCCGGACTTCGAGTCGAAACGGTATATTAAAAAAAGACTTTGGAAAAATGTTGAACTTTTTTTTTGCAAACTGAAAACTAATAAAGCCGTTACCCATATTTATTAAAAATTATGGTCTACGCAAGGTCAAGGTCTACTGGTCTCTGTTTCTGTGGTGGTTTGCAACGCCTCCCCCTTCTGGAAAGGGAAGCTCCCATACAAATGAACCAAACATTTCTGCATAACTCGAGAACTAATCAGAGAATAAATCAATTTTAGGCGAAACAAAGTTCGTCGGGTCTGCTAGTAAAAGATAAATATTAAAATGGAAAAAAAAATAAAAAAAACTCCTCGGATTTGTTAAAGAATGATTGTAATTTTTGAGCAAAACAATCCGAAGGGGGGAGGGGGGAGACACATTTTATAAAAATATTTTTATCGGCCTTATAATATTTTGTGCAATTAAATGCGCGCCTGAATCAGAAAAATTTAACTTTGATTCAGGACGTGTATAAATGCACTTAAGATATTTTTATAATACGTGGGTGCAATCATGCGGTACTTATGACGCATTCCACGGGGGCATGTCAGTCGATCCTGAGCGACCATTTCGAAAATATTTGAAACTCTGCACAGTTTTTCAATTTCATCTAAATCGTCATTTTTCGATATCAAATCTTCATATTGAGTCACGACTAACTTTTCAAAAGGGTGTATGTGAAAATGGTTCAAAAATATTTAAAAAGCTGCACAGCAAAAACGGAATGTTCGATTGTTATGATTTTTTCAGCAAAGTTAGACAACTAAATGGTGATTCTTAAGAAAATGTGCACAGTAAAAAAAATTTTTTTGCCTTTAAAATATCATTTTGTCACAAAACTCAAATATCTCAAAACCCTATCTTTTTTCGAACGTAATTTTTTAGGGAAAACGGTCCATTATATTAGCTATCTACCATAAAAATTTGGTGATGGTAAACTAATAAACAAAAAGTTATGACATTTCAAACATTTCATAATTTTCACATTTAGTAAAAAACATTTTTTTTTCTGTGTAAGTTATTTCGAGAATTGCAGTTTGATGCAGATTTTATTGTTAAGGGACGTGATTTAAACAAGTTGTTTTCATGATATTTTGATTTAATTATTCATAGCATCTATAAGAAACTTAGACACGATCCAGTGTTGTGATCAAAAGTATTGATAGTGTCATAATTTTCATTGCACGTGACTGGCGAAAAATTCTTTTAATAGTGTTGAAACCTGTTGATAATAACGTTGATAGAAACATATCAGAAATGTTATTTTTAAGACAAAAGCTGCAAAATCAAAGATTAATATACACGTGTACGTCTATAGTTTACCTGCAAAAAATATACCTCTTAGAGAATAGACTTTATGATCGGGAGGAAACGGGTATCTTCAACAACAACAAATGCATGATAGGTACATACCATGACAATGCTCACGAAAAAGCAAAAAATTACTACTACTAAGGTTGTTAAAGATCTTATAGTAATTTTTTCTTCAGTCAAACAAATGACACCAAACTAGTCAGTAAAAACTTAAAAGTGATTTTGTTTATTGAAATATAACGAACAACATGAGTAGCCGCTTTCTCAACTGTTGTAGTGTGTTCAAAAGAGTTACGAAATCTCACCGAAAGCACCATAGATAAACTGAAAGCGACTGGTTATGCTCCAATGTCCACATTGAATACAAATTTACGCATTTGCACGTCCTGCCGTCTAAACTTTGACAAAAGAGCAATCTGTATATCATCGGTTGAGCAGAGCGCAGGAAGTTCGAAAACGACAGCAACTGAGGAATTGCCAGATGTGTCGACAACAACTGAGGAATTACCAGAAGTATTAAGTGCTGAGAGCCTTGCCACCGTACCATCAGCGAAATCTGTTTCAACAAATCAATCGGAAGATGAGTGTATCCAAAAGGTCAACATCGAACGCTTTAACGAGGGCATAGCTGGGATAAAAGTGACTCCGATTAAATGGAGTAAGATGGACTACGTTTATTACCCGGAGAAAAAACACCGTGAAATAAACGAAGCTGTACGAAGAAACCTCTTCAAATTAGGACCTGATGATGTGGAAAATACAGACTACGATGAGGTAATTATAAATATGAAGGAAAGGTTCTCGAATGCAGCCACGACAAGGAAAGAAAAATTATTGATTTTGTCGATGCTGCCAAGTTCGTGGTCTATTCAGGATGCCATTGATGAGTTCAAAACCAATAGAAATACAGTAAAGAGGCAAAACAATTGAAGAATAACTGTCTTTCAACCAAAAATACTAGGTCTAGTACTGCATTAACAGATGAGACAAAAGAAATAGTAGTTCAATATTTTGAAGATGATAAAGTAAGTCGAGCTATGCCTGGTCAAAAGATTATGTATCAGTAAAAAAGATGGAAAGCGTCAAGCAATCCAAAAACGATTAATGATGACGACTTTGAAAGAAGCGTACACACGCTTCAAGGAAATTCACGATAATATTAAAATAGGTTTTCCTCATTTGCAAGCCTTCGGCCAAGGCAATGTAAGCTTCTTTCCAATTCAGGAACACATAATGTGTGTGTGCACAACCCATGAGAATATTAATCTTATTTTACATAGTTTGAAAAGAATCAATTTAACAAAGGATATTAAAATGTTAACTGGTAGTCTTTTGTGTGAAAATACAACATCAAATTGCTATCTACGATCTTGTTCGGATTGTCCAGATTCTTCATCATTGGAAAATACTTTATTCGCTGAGTTTGAAGAAAAATATATTGATCAGTTATCATTTGAGCAATGGGTGACCACGGATAGGTGTGACATAGAAACTATTGTAAAACCTGTAGATGAGTTTGTGTCATATTTTTGCTTGAAATTAGAAAGTTTAATCCCTCACGATTTCATTAAAACAGAACAATCCAGCTTTTTAAAAAAAATACGAAAATACATTAAAAAATGGTGAATTTTTAGTCATTTGTGATTTTTCTGAAAATTACAGCTTTGTATTGCAAGATGAAGTGCAGTCCCATCACTGGAACGTACAACAAGCTACAATTCATCCATTCGTTATTTATTTTAATGGAAGTACGCAAATTGAACACTTAAGTTTTATTATAATTTCCGAAGATTTAAGACACGATTCAGTATCCGTAAACTTGTTCATTGAAAAATGATTAACTTTTTACGCGTTGATAAGCATAAAGAAGTCAAAAGATATATTTCATGTCTGATGGAGCAGCGTCGCAGTACAAAAATCGTAAGAATTTTCGAGCCTATGTCAATTTAAATCAATGTACGGAATTGATGCAGAATGGCATTTTTGCTACATCACATGGCAAAGGTCCTTGTGATGCTATTGGAGGAACAATAACGCGCATGGCAACAAGAGCAAGTTTAGCCAACGAACGTGAGCATCCAATTACAACTGCGAAAGAACTTTTGATTGGGCAAATCGTAGAAAAGAAAAAGATTTAACCAAATTATCATTTTGTTTTACTACTACTGAAGAGTACGAAATAAAGGCTTCAGAGCTCAGCGAGCAATTTAATAACGCGAAAACGATCCAAGGAACCCAAAAAATTCACTGTTTCATTCCATTGTCGGAAAATAAAATTAAAGCAAAACTATACTCAAACTGTGCTGATAATAATTCAAAAGTGTTCGATATTTTAAAAAATTTGAATAAAAATAAATAAAAAATAAGTATTAATAAACTGTTTTCATGATATCATAACCCATACCAAAATTCAAACCCAAAAATTCAAACCCAAAAACATTTAATTTAATACTTAGGATAATATTAATTCATTTTTATTTATTTATACATATAATATTTATACATATAATATACATAATATCGATGAATACATAAATATGGAATATCATACAAACAACTTGTTTAACTCACGCAAGGCCCTTAACAATAAAATCAGCATCAAACTGCGATTCTTGAAAAAAAATACACGGAAATTTTTTTTTGTTTACTATATGTGAAAATTGTGAAATGTTTGAAATGTCATAACTTTTTTGTTTATTAGTTTACCATCACCAAATTTTTATGGTAGATAGCTAATATAATGGACCGTTTTCCCTAAAAAAATTACGTTCGAAAAAAGATAGGGTTTTGAGATATTTGAGTTTTTGTGACAAAAATGATATTTTTTTTTTACTGTGCACATTTTCTTAAGAATCACCATTTAGTTGTCTAACTTTGCTGAAAAAATCATAACAATCGAACATTCCGTTTTTGCTGTGCAGCTTTTTAAATATTTTGAACCATTTTCACATACACCCTTTTGAAAAGTTAGTCGTGACTCAATATGAAGATTTGATATCGAAAAATGACGATTTAGATGAAATTGAAAAACTGTGCAAAGTTTCAACTCAATAGAAAATCATGAATTAAAAATTTTCTTAAATTTTGATGCTGTTGCTTGGAATCGCTCATAATCAAATATTCAATGAAAATATTGTCAATCATCGATAATAATAATAAAATGAGAAGTGACTTTTGGTGCATTAACTTTAAGTGCGGAATGAGATTTATTGTGTCATTTAGTGCAAAACACCGATAAAACTGATGCGCTCACAGTAAACTCAGTTTCAACAATTATTTTTCAAAACAACATTTTTTTCAAGAAAACAAAATTTGCACTTTTATACTAAATTATCATCATTTATTATTTATTGTTCGTAGCTGAACCGTTAATACAATATTGCATACCTGTAGCCATGAATGTAATGCAGTATTTGGTTTCAAAATATATACTAAAGTGAAGTGCAAAAAATATGGCGATGGCATACAAGATGATTTTTCCAAATCCATTGGTTAAAATTGTTTTGCTTCGATGAAATCAACTATAAAATTATAATGTTTAGTGGTGGCAATAATGAGGCTTATTTCCATGCTGATTTCTTATGTACTACATCGATTGGCTGTTACAAATGCCGATGGGTTATTTTTCGGCATATATAATGGCCATAATTAGAGAGAATTTGACAGTTCAAGTTTCTCGAAAAAAAAAACAAATGACATGAATGAAAGCAGGAGAAGTTACGGATTATAACTTCGAATTGATCATTTTATTACATCTAAGTAGGAAATAAAATACTCGCTTGTGACGGCACTTTATCGGTCGGAAACAAAAATGCACAGTTCCGTGTCACCGTCAATGAAAGTGAAGTGCAAGGTATCAGGGGGCGCGTCTACGCATCGTGTCATTTTCTGATTGTCGTGTTTCGAATTCGTCACCTCGCGATTTGGCATATGCAATTTCCAATATCAAGGTTATTGATGTAGGTGAAAATGTATCAGCATGTATATTAAGAGTAAGCACGCAGCATGGTAATAGCAAAATAAGTAGGGTAATTCGCCAAATGTTGAACGGCTAATTTCTTCGCCTATTGTTGAACGCACGTGCATTTCTTATGGGAGTTCAACAATAGGCGACAAAATAAGCCGTTCAACATTTGGCGGTTTCCCCTATATCTGCTATTTAAATAAAGTTTTCAGTCCTTGCTACTCATATTAACTTGACATGTTTTATTTTCAATCAAAAATGCAAAATTTATAGCCAAAAAATGCCAATTGATCTCATTTGAAGCCAAATGTTTTAAAAGTGACTTTTATGGCTCCAAAACGACCAGTTTCTGCAGGTAACTGGTTACCCCCAGTGCTTTTACCCAGGACGGGTCGCCGTACCTAACAGTAGATGCGACAACGCCTGCCAGTAGCCTACGTCTACTGGCGCACACCTTAGAGCTGTTGGACATCATCCTCAATAATGCCGCAGGAGTCGAAGCCTTCTTGCACGCATATTCGACATGGCTACCGAAGGTAAGCTTGTCGTCTATGATGACCCCAAGAATCTTCAGACTCCGCTTTGAAGTGATCGCGACGTCTCCCACGTGAACAACTGCATGTTGTGCCGGCTTACGGTTGCTGACGATAACCACCTCCGTCTTATGTTGAGCGAGCTCAAGGCCTCTCGCACTCATCCAGTCCGCCACAGTGCTGATCGCGTGTTCTGCGATTAGTTCTACTTCGGGGAGTGACTCCCCGGAGACCTCTAGGGTTACATCGTCAGCAAAGCCGACGATCTTCACACCACGAGAGAACTTTAGCTTCAGAATCCCGTCATACATCAGGTTCCATTGTACCGGACGGACTTTTGTGGGACTCCTGTGGTAATAGGAACGCTTTTCTGACCGGCATCAGTCTCGTATAGTAGCACACGGTTCTGGAAGTAGCTTTCCAAGATCCGCTACAGTCCCACCGGCAGGCTAAGCCGGTGTAACGAGAGCGCGATGGCATCCCAGCTTGCGCTGTTGAATGCGTTCTTCACGTCCAGTGTCACCAACGCACAGTATCGAATTCCTCGGCTTTTCCGTTGGATCGCTACCTCTGCAGTCTTGAGCACTGAGTTGATGGCGTCCACCGTGGACTTACCCTTCCGAAAACCAAACTGGTTACTCGACAGGCGATCCGTACCCTCTGCGTACGGGGTAAGCCTGTTGAGGATGATCCTCTCGAGCAGTTTACCCGTCGTGTCGATCAGGCAAATTGGTCTGTACGCCGATGGGTTGCCCGGAGGCTTCCCGGCCTTCGGCAGCAGTACCAACTTCTGCCTTTTCCATCTCTCAGGGAAATGACACTCATCCAGGCATCTCTGCATAGCTAGCCTGAACATGTTCGGGTTCGCTATGATCGCTGCCTTGAGTGCACTTTTTGGAACTCCATCGGGGCCTGGAGCTTTGTTCATCGCAAGGGTGTTAGCCACTGCGAGTAACTCTTCGTTCGTCACCGGTGCCACCATTTCGGCCACACTCCCAGCGCCTTGCAGCACAGGAGGAGGCCAGGGACTTGTGGCTCGGGACGGGAAGAGTACTTCGATAATCCTCGCCAACCGGTCCGGTGACCGTTCGGGGGGTGAAGAGCCCCCTTTGGTCTTGGCCATCACGATCCTATAGGCGTCACCCCACGGATTCGCATTGGCACCGTCGCACAGGTTGTCGAAGCACGCTCTCTTGCTGCTCTTAATGGCCTTGTTAAGGGCCAGTCTCGCAGCTTGAAACACTTCCCGGCGGACTGCTCTTTCCTCCTCGGTGCGGGCTCGTTGCGTCCTACGTCTAGCCTTGAAGCAGGCTGATCGTAGGGCTGTAATTTCGGCACTCCACCAGTATGCCGGGCGTCTGCCATTTCTTGGCAGGGCTTTCCTCGGCATAGTAGCATCGCACGCACGTGATAGGACAGCTACCAGTGCATCCCCGCTTGGACTGTCGGTGTTGGCCTCCAGTCCCAGGGCCGCGGTGAAAACTTCGCTGTCGAAGTGATTGGACTTCCACCCACGGACCTGACAGGGATCACCCGCCCTCGGACGCTGCACACCATAGTTGATCTTGAAGCGAATTGCTAGGTGATCACTATGGGTGTAGCCCTCGTCTACCCTCCAGTCCAGGTCAGAGACCAGACCGGGGCTGACAAACGTTACATATATCAATGACTCGGCCCCATTCCTACGGAATGTGCTACTGGCTCCGTCATTGACAAGCACTGCGTCGAGTTTTGCAAGTGCCTCGAGTAACGCTTGTCCCCTCTCATTGGTGCAGCGGCTGCCCCATTCCACTGCCCAACCATTAAAGTCTCCCGCTATAACGAACGGGCTCCGACCTACTAGGTCGAACTATAGCCTGTCGATCATCTGGTTGAACTGTTCCATTGGCCACCTTGGTGGGGCGTAGCAGCTACAATAGAACACCCCATTGATCTATGCTATCGCGACACCCTCCGCGGAGGAGTGTACAACCTCTTGAACGGGGTACCTTCCCGTTGCGCAGATTGCCGCCGACATAGACCCGTCCGCCACCCAGTTGCCATTGTCGGCAGGAACGTTGTACGGGTCGGACAGGAGGGCGACATCGGTCCTCGACTCCGAGACCGCCTGCCACAGCAGTTGCTGGGCAGGTGCACAGTGATTCAGATTCAGCTGTGTAACATGCACGGCTTTTTCTGCACGTGTATTCGGGCTTATCCGGATGTGTGATGACAAAGCGTTATTAATCCGAATCCGACGAATGCAACGTCGCCGATTTTCTTTATCTCTGAGGTCTTTAAGAGGTTGGTTAACCGCCGGCTACGTAAGTTGGAAGCAGACGAAAGATTTCGTTTCTGGCAACACGCCTTTCGTCCGAGGTATGAGACAGATTCATTTTTCGCCAGCCTAGGGAATATTCTCTAGGACGCCTTAGAATAGAAAAAGCATGTGAGCTTAATCTCTCTGGCTATCTAAAACGTATTGAACCGGGCACTTCGAGTACTCCAGTAGCTCGGTGAAAGGAGATATTCAGGGAACTTTCTTTGGTCAGGATTTTTCTCATTTGACGTTCAATTATGGTCGGGACACAGCATTCAGATCGTTCCCAGAAGACCTGAGGGTGTCTTGATGATCGGTCATGGTGACGACTGCGACTGTTAGTGCAGTTCTCTGCTAGGCCACATCCATTGGGTCTACCATGACAGCTTGCAAATGCGTTCGTGGGAACATATGCCGAGTTGGGTTCGTATTCGTTTCGGTGAGACGAATACAAACGATTTTTGGCAAGGAGAATCTTTTTGACGTAGGACTTACGTCTTTCTTTACTATACTGGGTGCCATTTAGATTTTTGGAAATCGAGAGCGTTACGCTGGAAGGGAAGATTTTGAACGTTACTGGCGCCTTCATATTTCGATGGATTTTCAAGATTTATATATCAATCGACTCGGACACTCTCCACCATTTTGCCTATTTCATTGAAACTTATAATTATTAACGATAAGCTATTGAAAATTTCAATTTTTGTCAAAGCCAGTAAAAATTTCATATGTAGCCAATCCAGTGCATTCCTAACACGGACATCAGAATGCGGTATGCCACGGGCCCTCGGGTCTACCGGAAGATTTTGTTTGTGTATAAAAGAAGCAGTGCCTGCCGTGTGCGAGTCATTACAATTTGTGACAGCAGCGCGTACTGACGTGCTTTTTACTCGCGCATTTTTCGTTTCGTTCGTTCGTTCGCTGTGTTTACCTACACAACGACAACATGCAGTAACCAGCGGTAGAACTGCCGGTGGGTCTGCGAATATGCATGAAAGAAGTGGGCGCATTTTTTGTCATTCTATGCTTGATGATAGACGGATGCAGTGGTGTCGGTTGCGATGGATGCAATCGCCCATCGCATCGCTCAAAGTTCACGGCTAGAGGCCGATGATGGCTGAGGCAGCGAGGGTAGCGGTGGTGGATGAAGAAGAATAAAATTAGAGTAATTTGGTCTGCTCATCCAGGTGATTGGTTTCATAATCCACATGATCCCGGGATGGGTACGAGTCATGTCATATGACAATATGTTAAGTTGTGCTTGGTACTAAACGACACGTACATTGAAACATGGTTCTGATTCCGCAGCAAAAAAAAAATCAACTACACTGATGGAAATAAAAATTTGATAAAAATAGTTACTTTCATTTATTGCAGAAGGCATTAACAATTAAAGATGCACAATCAGCAATAGTGTTAATATCCATTTTAGATTAGAAATTTTCGCTGTATTACATGTAGAAGTTTAAAAAAGTCAGCAAAAAATAATTTTCAAAAGATTACTTAAATAAACTTTATCTTATTATTTGTTTTTCATTTTCTGAGAAATTGTTTTATTAAATTTGACGTAGACTCGGAGTTTGGAAACAAACCATTAAATAATTTTTCGTTGACGTATCAGCAGTATACTGCTGGAGGAACCTCCTCTATTTTAGTACACTCAGCGAACTGGACTATCGAATTTCATAACTGGCGCCTTATGAATCTTCGACTGATCATTCCACCAACAGTGCTTCTTAGGGGCCCCATACACGCTTCGACCTGTTGTACAACTTTGACTCCGCCCCCAGGAAATTTGGTTCGGTCGAAGTAAAGTCGGACCGTTTGTGGGCAAGTTGTACTGTACAGCAGTCGTACAACTTGCCCACAGACGGTCCGACTTTACACCAACCGAACCAAATTTCCTGGGGGGGGAGTCAGTGTTGTAAAACAGGTCGGAACGTGTATGGGGCCGCTTATACGCAGTTACCTTCGCGAGTAATCAAGCGTCGATGGGCGTGTGGTCTACATACCGGCTTCCCAACCCCGACGACCGTGGTTTTGAACCCAGTCGCCGCACTTCACTTTTTTTCAAATGAAAATCATCATACATAAGGCAACATATTGAAATTCATAACGATTCCTTGTGGCAAATTTTCATAAGGCGTTTGATTGAAAACAATACGTCCATATTCCTCAGTGTAGGTTACTGCTCCTTGACTTGTTTCTTATTGTTGTTAATTTTTCAGCAGTAAGCACGAATGTTAGCAAAAAGAAGCAATGAAATTGGTGCTGTATTTCTTTGTTTGGAAAACGGGACAAATCCCCTAAAAAAGCACATTTTGCCCAAGTCTGAAAATTTTATAAATAGAATTTTTAAACTTCAAATCATCAATAAGAAATCTATAAATGCCCTACATTTGCTTGGGTAAATAAGGGCTTAATAGTTAGAAACAAAGCAATTCTAATTATGTATTGAATTATTAGTTTTATTTCCAGAAGTTTTGAATAAACAAATTGCTAATAATTCTACACAGCATGGAAGTTGTCGTTACCAATATTAATACCTATGATCAAACTCCATAGATCCAAAAGTTAGAAGTAAAATGTAAATACGTTACGTTTATACAAGTCCTACGTCTAATCGCGATTATGTTGAAAACATTACCCATTGCTGGTTTTTTAAGGTTCAAATTACCGTCATTCAGTCATTGACGAGAAAGACGGCCACGTGCTCGTACCATTCCCCAGTAATAAAGCCACCCACCGAGGAGAAAAAGCAGTGTCCAGCTGGATGGGGGAAGTATTTTTGTTTCAAAACTACATCATCCAATAGCGAAGACATAATTATATCCGGTGGATGTTTCATTTGGATGTATTTCGCTTTAGTTTAAAAAAAAACTGCCTTTTGCAACATTTTTTCCCAAGAGGGGAGATCGACGATTTACTCTCACGCTCTCCCTTATATAAGAGAGCAACATGATTTCATGCAAAATAGAATGAAAAAATCTCTCACATATCATCTCTGTATAAAGGACACTTATTTGTGGGAAGAGATTTTTCTAACTCCACGATACATTTTTTCTCAAAAGCTCCAAACGCTGGGGACACAGGATGATGTTTTTCAACTTGTTACACACAGCTGTACAAAAAATGTTGGTCCCCAACACTAAATAAGCTTCTCGGTGGGGGATTCCAATTCGATTTGTTTTTTTGAACTTGTATAATTTGATAAACTTTTTTTCATGACTTGAAAAGATTCCAAGCTTTTTTGCATCTCTTTGATCATTGTTCTTAATAAATTGAGAGCGATTTCTGCAAACCCTGGTTCGAAGGATCAACTAGGTCCGAGCTCAATGACAGACAAAGAAAGAAAAACCCTGGTTAAAAATGAGAAGTGAGAAGTTAGAAATGAGATGTGATAAGTTAAAAATTAATCTTTATTCCTTCCTTCCTCCTCCCGAGTAGCACATGTGTTGCAAAAAAATTAATGTGACCCTAATACAACTGAAATTAGTCGAATTTGTGTTACTGCAACCAAATCGGTCCGTAATGTGCTGCTAGGACTGCTGCCTTCTTCATTCATCCTTCATTCTTTCTAGTTCCTTCTTTCTTCTACCTTTTTTCTTCTTCCCCCTTCCTTCTTCTTTCTTTATTCTTCCTTCTTTCTTCTTTCTTATTGTTTGTTCCTACTTTCTGACTAATTTTGTCACAGACTTAATAAGAGAACAAATGTGAACTATTCGGCCAAATGACTTTTTCGGCTAAATGACATTCGGTCAAATGACATTCGGTAAAATGACCTTAAACCTGATGTCAGGTCAAGGTTCTTTGGGTGTCGATAAACTAAGGCTTGACGTTTCTGCTCCATTTTCGGTCTGGTTGACTGCCATATAAGGATCATTCTGGTACAGATGCTTTCTTGGTTCCATAGGATTAACAGCAGTGCATTGCAACTCCGCATAAAGCCATAAGGTAGTGGACAATATACTTCTGTAGGCATCGAGTTTACTTGTTTCGCTCACAGGACCCTAGTAGACATTCTGTCGGCCACTGTTAATCATCCGCTTCCGGCCGTCTTCCTTCCACATCAGCTGCACTGAAGCTGGCGTTTTGCCATTTCACCATCGCGTTAGTAAGTTAGTTATGGGTCCTGTTGTACACCTCCGGTGGTGCTAAGGGCCGACTTGAAAGATCTCCTTCCTGAGCGATGTCTAGCCATCGCTTCAACCTGTTTGACATCTAACCCGGTACTTCTTTTTTTATTTCTTTATTGAGCCATCGCGTGCAGACGGCAATATGCCAACATGGCCAACGTGATTGCCAATTTGTAGAGCTTGCATCCCGATCATCCTCGAATCCATAACTCGCATCAGCTTTCATACCGAAACCGTGGGGTGCCAGGCAATACCATAGCGTAAAGTTGTCAGTCAGAATTGTGAAAGTCCGTGGAGAGCCAACAATGCTGCCTCTTTGCAGAAAACCGAAGGGAACACTACTCCTTGGAATAACTTTGCCAGTCATAAAGATCACCAAGTCATTCATCGACTGCGTAACGGCCACACTCATGTGTTCTACGACTTTGGAATTTTGTAGAGCATTTCTTTGTCAGTGCCCGAAGTACCAGATCCCTCGTGAAAGTCACACAATTTTGTGTACCATTAGGGATGCACTAGAAGAGTTTTACGAATCTGGCAGCTCTCTTCTTCCTAACCTCATGAGCATATGACTTCTGAAAAAGTTCTCCAAACCAGTAAAATGCCACGAAATACCATTTTTTAACATTTTGTTTTCATGAGTTTTCTTGCAATGGAACATCCAAAATATTTAACAACTAACTATTTAATATGGATGCTATAAGTACTGTTGAAATTTTCTGTTTGTTATGAATCTTCTAAAATAAACGGAATTCTAACACAGTGCAACGGGCGTAATTGTTGAGCTTTCTCTGAATGCGTTCGGTTGTTCGAGCAGATTCATACATTCTCGATACCGCAATTGAAGTGCTCTTTTGTCCATTAGCATCACACCAGTCAGTGCGGTAAACACTGCATGTCGATGAAAAAAAAAACACTTTTCCATTGTAAAATGGAAAGATTTCCGACGGGGTAGGATTTATCGAACACCGCTTGTCGATAGGCCCCGAGCGGCCTACGTGTGTGCCGTGAAATCTATTGCTTGTATGTGACTGGACGATTCGATAAGGACACATTCACCGTTCGAGGACCAATATAGACACCATTGACGTCGGGGTTCTCGCTGTGCCGGGTGTCCATAAACACTTGGTCAAGATTCAATTAATCGTGGTATCAGGCGGGGTGGATAGGGAAAGACATCGGTCTGATTTCTCTTTTTCCAATTTCGAAATAGTGCGCTGTGTTCCCTTTTCGGCACGTGATTGCCGTGAATCAATGGCAAATCCCCAGAATCAATTATAGAACATAAAACCGCTAACTGGGCTCGCTGATAGCGGGTAAATTGACATGCAGTCTCCATTATTTGCAGTCCGCATAGCTCGTTAGAAACAGTTTTGGGATTTGGGATAAAATACGAAATGGATATTATACTATAGTGCTATAGTACATGTGACGATGGTGAATTGAGCAGTTTTTGTCCCACTGCTACTTCTTTATTTATTTATCTCTGAGTTTACATGACGCTGGCAAAAAATCAGCCAATTTCATGAACATCAAACGATTCGTAAATTCCATTCAAATTCCATCCCACAGAATATCGGTCCATCCTTTTCGTAATCATTTCATAAGCCTCTTGACCGATCGAAAATTGCCTTGTTCGCCGCTGGACAGTAACAAAGCCAACTCGACTACATATGTATGGGAAAAACTCCATCCCCGCAATAAAGTTCTAAATTGATATGAAATTGACCGGACTGAGTGAGAGTGAGTGGCACGCTTAGTGTTGGCCAACCCCTTCTCAACGTAGAGTGACAGAGAGTAAAAAAAAAGTACGAAATTGCTTGGTCCGATAACTTGTTGGTGACAACTTTGGAAGGGTTCAAATGATGGCCACTTCACAAATAGTCTGGCGGATGGCGAAATCTAATTCAGATGCGATAGAGGATGGAAAGTGTTGCAGTTGATAATAAGTACCTAACTAGAAAGATTGCTTTGCTGATTTGAAACTTATCAAGAATCGAATGCGAAATAGTAGAATAAAAATGTGACATCTCCAGCATTTTGCGATGGTAGCAGCGTTTGTTTGAAATGGTTGGCAACAGTGTTGTTCTACACTTGAACGATTGTAAAATTTTAATTCAATAAGTATTGATAACATAAATATTTAAATTTTATAAATGCTATTATCAGTTTTTCACTAGTGCCTTGTTAAGCAGTTGAAATGATTTTTAGAATTTTAAAATATTCCTCCTATAATTGCACTTACTGAACTAATAGTCATTTAGAAAAGTGTTGGACTACACTAATTAAATCTTTCAATTGTGTATCCGCCAAACTATAGAAAGATGATCATAGTTCAACTTTCCCATTCTATATCAACGAATAAATTCAACGTGTTGTTAAATTGAGCGTGATGGAGAATGATTCTATTTCTGTGAAATGGCTAACAGAAGTCGTACTCAGTAGATAATCAGAAAAATATGTACAGAGACAAAAATGCATGGAAATATGTAAATGAACTTGAGCAATAAATGGAGCTAAAGCTCTCGATCCTATTTATATGCATGACAACTTATGGTTTAGTGCTATATTGACTCTATTCGAATACATTTGATTTGATATTGCTGTTTAAGTTAGGAACTGGATTCCTACTAAAATTGCTGTGATACAAATTAGATATAAGATAATTGGAACAATGATTTTCATTATTTGTGAAGAAGTAAAAAGACATAATGAAAATTTCCGTGACACGTTTATTGCTTTTTCTCAGAATTCGGCTTTGGTTTGGCTGAGCTCCTGACCAACCATTCACCTTTTGATGAGCATAGCTCTCAGTAACAGCGATGCCAGATTGCTTCAACATCAATTCCGTAGATTCGCTCAAAAATTTTGGCTGTCGCAATTGCGGCGCCCTTCCACAATCCTATTATACAACCCTAACAGCACACATGTTTTACCTAGGTTACTGCAACTGTTATGTGACCAGATTTACTCACAATCGAGTTGCTGCAACCATTTTTATTTTACTTTTGCTGCTCGGGAAAACATCACACGACAGATCTCTAATTCTTCTCAATGCATAGAAATAACAACTAACCTTCCAAAATTTATAGTTACTTATCTTGTTATATTCTAACCACAGACAAACATCGCACAATTACTTTACCACCACCTTACGTGCATGCTGCACGAAATAAAGTTTAGTACAACAATGTCAACAGAAGGTGCAAGTGTGAGATGTCAAATACAAAGATATACGATGCGTGCGCCTCTGGTTGTGAAATACGTCATCAGTTGAATTTGCAACGACCGTTAAGCACATGGTCGATAGGAATTTCATCAGTGTTACGTCAGTTTGTCTGTGTTCTAACTTTCATGAAAAACCAAACAGAAATAGATTCAAGGCAGAGTGCCCTCTATACACATTTCCACATTCGCTGTAATGTCAGTTGTTATAGATATTTTTGACAGTAACTGTTTCCAACGCTGATACTACCTACATTTTATTTATTGAACTTTATTTAACTTAGAGTTAGTTTAATATTATGGACTTCTTATTTTTAACATTTCAAATTATTGAGCTTTAGCGCTGGCGGTGCCATAGTTGTGGTAATGTTGGTTCACCAACAATTTGGACGTAATGAGTTCATTCATAATTTAGCGTCAGCAAAAGAACTATAACTAATCCAGTACAGAAGTAAAACAAAACCTTATTTTGACACTGAAATTAAGATTGAAAACGAAGAAAATCTTCAAAATATCAGGATTACAATCCATCTATTACCGCTTCTGATACTTTCAGCAAAGCTATTTAATCCAAGAGTTTCTCCAGAAAACCCTCGAAAATAATCTTGAAATAATCATTCTGGTGTTATTTCGTAAATTTATCCAAAAATTCTTTGGAAAGGCTTCTCATCATTTTTCTGTAAATACTTTACACAATTCTATGGGACAAACCTCCAGGAATTAATTCAGTAAGTCATCCAATATATTCTTTAGGCATACTTTAATTTTTTTTTTTGGAGTACTATCAGAAATCCTCTAAATTTTCCATCAAAACCTATTCAAGGAATTCATTTTCAAATTCCAACAGGACTTCCTTTGGAAAATCCTTCGCAAATGAATTCTGAAACTTCTTCGGAACCTCCTAAGGGAGTTGCTTTTGAATTCCACTAACTTCCCAAAAAATCTTTCGGAAATTTCTATAGGACAACCTTAGTAAGTTCCGTAAAGAATTCTTCTGGAAATTTGTTCAGAAATTCTTCTAAGGATTATTAAGAGAATTCCTTCAAAAATTCCTTTAGTAATATTTTAAGAAATATCTACAGGAATTAATTCGGATTTTTCTTTTATGGAAATCGCCACACGCCAATTCCATTAATTCAGAAGTTTATCCATTTGGAATTTTATCTAGAAAATTCTAGGACGAAGCTCTAGGAATATCCGAACGAATTACAAAAGTCTTAAGAAGAATTTTCAGAGCATTTCCAGTAGAAACTTTCGAAGAAACTTCTGGAGAAATTTTCTTCGAACTTTTCTGAAGGTACTCCTTGGAAAATATGCAATTACCGGCGGATTTTATGAAAAAAAAAAAATTGAATTCCTGGAGGAGCTCCCGAAAGTATTTTTGGAGGAATTTTCAAATGAATTATTGAAGGATTTTTTGAAGTATAACTTGAGTGGATTTTCGAAAAGTATTCCTAAAAGAAATTCTGCGAGAATTGCTAAAGGAATTACAGAAGGAGTTTCTAAAATAATTGCTTAGTGAACTTCCTGATGAATCCCTGAAGAGTTTTTCGAAGGAATTTACATTGAAATGTCAAATGAGAATTTCCTCCGAGATTTATAAAAATTGGCGAAAAATCAGAACAATTTTGGCGTAATCAAACAAATTTGAGGAAAATATTCAGTTTAGTAGTTCGCGTGCACCATTGTGTCCCAGTCGAACTCCGCCAGTTTATCTTTTAAGCAATTATGTATATGTAATAAAATGTTTAATAAATGTTTGAGCTGTGTTATGAATTGTACAGTCAACAATCCAGATGACTGGTTTTGCTTGAACCTTGAAATTAATTACGTTTATGGCAGCGTACTCTAATTATCTCTCTCTATGTTGAAAAGGTTCCGGTAGCTCAATATAATGGTCCTTCGAGCCGGATTATTGGGAAACTATACGGTTCGAAGGACCAAATGTTGGGTAGCCGGCTTACCTTCTTCGCTGACTTCCAACTCCACCTTCCGTTACTGACTTCCGACTGGTCGAAGGTGGATCCTAAATTCCACAAAGATTGCACGATCCACACACGGCTGTTCAAACTTCTTCTTGTTGGCATTACATCCCACACTGGGACAGAGCCGCAGCTTAGTGTTCATTAAGCACTTCCACAGTTATTAACTGCGAGGTTTCTAAGCCAGGTTCCCATTTTTGCATTGGTATATCATGAGGCTAGCACGATGATACTTTTATGCCCTGGGAAGTCGAGACAATTTCCAATCTGAAAATTGCCTAGACCGACACCGGGAATCGAACCCAGCCACCCTCAGCATGGTCTTGCTTTGTAGCCGCGCGTCTTACCGCACGGCTAAGGAGGGCCCACGGCTGTTCAAACTTATCTTCAGGATTATAACACAAGAGCAAAAGTGTTATTCAAGAATTTAAATAGGATGTTCGATTTCACTGAATGAATTAGTTATTTGCAACAAGCTTCATGGATCATACACAAGAATTATTTTCAATGTGATTATTTTCTGGATTTTAGGCAGTGGTAATCTCGGTCAATGATCGACCAGAAAATTCAAGATTGCTTTCATCATCTACGGTATCAGCGTGGAAATTGGTCACTCTTTATCTCGATACTCTTCCCTTTCTCTTCAAATGGAAGCAAGACAGAAGATCGTTCGATTCAAATCGTAACGAAAATTGCCCATGGCTCGCTTTTTAAACTACATTTCCATTAAAAAAAATTCGGCCGTGTCTCAATGAAACTATCAATTCTAATGTTTCCGCCTCGTATTATTTTTGTCTGAAATTAATAAATTGAGGGGACAACAATAAAATTTTCATTTTTTTTTAAATTTTCAAAACATTTTTTAATAAATCCAATGAGTTTTTGATTTTTTTTCATTTTAAAAATAATTATTATTGCCTCCCCTTGACCTTTCGGAGACCAATAGGACATAACTTTCAATGAGTATTTGTAACGGTCTTTCCCTCTAAATAGAAACCCATACCTATATCAGGAACTTATATATTGTTTACTCAACTTGATCTAAATTTGAAACCAGATCAATTGAAACTTAAAGTGTGCTAGTGAAAAAATCCGTAGATTTCCGCAGAAATTTTCAAATTTCCGTATTTTTTACCTACGGGTCCGTAGATCCGTAGAAAGCACTCAATTCCGTAGATCTACGGAAATTTCCGTAGATCTGGCATTGCTGCTCAGTAAGCATAGTCGTCATGGGCGACGAGGTTAATTCTCAGTCCTGGCAAGGAAATCTTTCGATTAGAATGGAATTTCTGTTGAATAGCGGCGGCGGCTGGCTGTATGTTGTGCCAAAAGTTGAAAATAATATATGAAACCTGTTGTTGAAATATGGTATCATATGGACTACATAAGAATTCACTGGCGGAGCATAACACGTCTGGTTTCAAGACATACCATACATGTGCTCTGCTATAATTTTGAACAAAGAGGAGGGGTATACTTTGAAAGATTTCAAAGTCGTAACTTGAGTCGAGTACTTCTAACTGGAATTAGTTCATAATTGTTAGGTGTACAATAGGGTGGCTCAAATTAGTATGGGAAAAACTTTTTTCAATTTTTTTGATTGGCCGCCCTCTTATTCGGTTCTCTTTGATGCCCTGATGCTCTGGAAAAAATTTCAGCCAAATCGGTCAACGTTTGGGCGGTGCTAAACTCGTTGGAAGTTTATATGCAAAACTGTATGCAGAAACATCCAAAAACAGTGAATTGCAGTTGGACGGCACAACTTACGATAAAGAACTATGATACTCATTCAGATCTTGAAGAATTTAATACAGAATGTTATGAAGAAAACCGCGATAAGATTAGAGTTTTCCCGGCTAAGTAATTAGCATTTCTTTGATGTAGGGTTTGAGCAAATTTCGTTTCTTTTACCTTTGAAAAGAAATAAATTCACCCCTACAATACTCCAGTAAAATGCTAATATCTTTGCGAAATAAACTCTAATCTTTTCGCGGTTTTCAGCATAACATTCTGTATTTAATTCTACAAGAACTGAATGAGTATCATGGTTCTTGATCGTAAATAGTGCCGTCCAACTGCAAATCACTGTTTTTGGATGTTTCTGCATACATTTTTGCATATAAACTTCCAACGAGTTTAGCACCGCCCAAACGTTGACCGATTTGGCTGAAATTTTGTCCAGAACATCAGGGCATCAAATAGAACCGAATAAGAGGGCGGCCCATCAAAAAAATTTAAAAAGTGTTTTTTGAGCCACCCTAGTGTACAAGCGTAAAGAGGTGAAGATTAGGTGATAAGGTGCGGTTGTATTACGCGGGTGGTTGGCTATTCCAAGAAAAATATTCAGACTTTCCAGATAAATTTCAGAGAAAAATTCTTCGGCATTTTCACGGAAAATTCAGGTAGTTTTAGAGGGCCTTTCTTGGCCGTGTGGCTACAAACCAAGGTGTGGCTGGGGTCGATTTCCGGGTTGGAGCTATTTTCCACTTCCCTGGGTATAAAAGTATCATCGCGTTAGTTTCATGATATACGATTGCAAAAATGGTAACTCGACTTGGAAACCTCGCAGTTAATAAGTAACTATGAAAGTGTGGCAATATAACACTAAGCCGCGTGGCGGAAATATCCCAGTGGAGGATGTAATTCCAATGAGAAGAAAAGTGCTTATGAAGTTTCAAGGGAAATCTTCCGGAATTCCCAAAGGAAATTCTTTGAAGTACCCAGAGGAAATTCCTTGGAATTTGCTTAAAAAATTATTAATTATTTTTGCGGGAATTTTTTAATTATTTCCAAGAGAAAATTTTGAACATTTTCGCCACAGATTGTTTAGAGTGTGCACATGAAGTTCTTTCACCGAAATTGTTTTTGTTATTACAACGGTACATTCGTTGGGTTTTCTTCGAAAATAAGTAGAACGAGAAAAGTAAACGCATACATATAAACATCTGGCTCAATGATCACTTAATTTTAACCTATTTGCCCGCAATCCTATCATATCGGAAATGGGCCAGATCGGATTATGGCTTATAAATTGACATATCTAGAATTTCCAAATTTAGCAAGAACCTATAGTTGTAAACATAAATATTATTATAATCATAATTATAATTTAGACATAAATTTATAATTCCATAAAGAATTTATAATTAACAATCCATAATTTTAATAATAATTTATATTCCTCATAAGAATGTATAATACACATGAGATTTTTTTTCTATTGATTTTTCATATTTATGTAAATGAAAGTTAGAAATCTTATAAGAATTTACTGATCCAATTAAAATAACTAAATTTGACTAAATTTGCTGCAGAATAATATAATCTTCGGATGAATTTGCATTTTTTTTTTCGCCAAAATTTGAACAATAAAATCAACATTAATTTTTGAACTCACAGTAAGCTGCCAAAAAAGCACTCAAAACAAGGATAATAACAAAAAAATTAAGCTCGTACCTATAGTTATGTGATAAGCAATTTTATTTTTTTGGTTAATTCATAGTTTTTGTTTCGAAATTTTGTTGGTGGTGATAATGTCTTTCTCGAAACAATCGATGCACATCGGTTCAGCATAAGAGATTCCATGCAACTATAATTGCCTACCCTAAGGCATGTGTAGTGTATACGCTTTCTCTATAGATAAACGATTGATCAAAGTTACCCTCCAAAGTTGAAAAATAAAAAAAAACTCGACAAAAAACATTTTTAAAACAAGTTTAAAAATATCAAATAATCAAGAACAACAACCTTATACGTTCTACATGTAGCAGTACTCGTTTTAAAAATACGAAAAAAGCTATGATTTCACTTACGGGGGAAATATTTACAAAACAATTAAAAAAATGATCAATGTTCCCCCGGATTACGGTACTGATCGATTGTGACTGATCCAAAACATTCCGAGCATCGAATGCATCAAGAAGTCTACGGAGATGTCTTGCTTCGAGGGGTCATGTTACTTCGAGCCATCTTGTTTGCCGACGAATCACGAATACATATTTGTCTTACCAACGTTTCCAGAACGTAGGATAAGCACCTGGGACTTCCCCAGGGTTAGTCGCCGGAATAATTCACTGAACTGTTTATTTACTTTGTCTACGTTATCGTCGACGGGTATACCCCGTTAGGCATAAGGACGTTAGGCATAAGTACGTTAGGCCTAATGGACGTTAGGCATAACGGACGTTAGGCATAATGTACGTTAAGCATAATGGACGTTAGGTTGGTGTACCCCTTCATACCAACTGCTGCAGCTCCTCGTCGTCGAGCTTTCCTCCTGAGTAGGCTTCAGCCATGGCAGCTTTTACTGACTAAACAAAAGGCTCCCTCGCTCTCGGTCCTCCCATGTCTGGCACTCCCGATGGTATGAATTTTCACTTTATGTTTGAAGCGGTGAACGTTATGGACAGTCAATTTGGTGTTGCAGTGGTGGTGGAAGCAGCCTGCTTCCTGAAAGCACGGATTGAACTTATCATTTCATTATCATTTAGTATTCAGCCAAATAACTCATTCCAGAGGCGGAATTACGAAAAGTGTTGTACGGCGGACTCCTAGCGCTGTTTTTCCTCTACAACTTTGTCTAAGGGTACATTGCTCTATGTCACCCCAAGAAACATTTTTAGTTTTATAACGCTCTTGAAGACCATTATTTACTCTACAAGAGTGCCATAAAATCGTTATAAAACCAAAATGTTGCTAGGGATTTATTATCATATAGTAGGGGAAAATACCTATTCTTGGCAGTCTAAGACATTCGCCAAATAGAATGATAAAAATAATGAATAAATACACTAAAACACAGGTATAGTTCAACTGGTATACATTTGTATGCTCTTTTTTTGATGATTGGTGTTCACTAAATATAACATTTTTTACCAGAAACTCAGTAAATTTAATATAAAGTAACAGGTCAACGTTTCTTCTATTGGCATAGCAATTTCTATTATCAGCAATGAGTTTGCTTCCTTTAGCAACTAGACATGGGAGTAGAAAACTGGTAATGTATTGGTGCCAAATGCTGGTTGTTTATATCCTCCAGTAGTAAAGTTCATTCATATTTATCGGCTGCACGCTCATCTCGCTTCACTTAATTTTGGAACAAACTTTATTGTTTATCAAATTGGCTTAAAACAAAACATGGATTTTTAGCCTTGGCATCAATTTTATGTGATGTAGACATATAGGTAAAAGCATTTAAACACATTGTAAAACAAATTTAACCCTTATGCGGCCAACAAAAAACAGACGTGAATGGCAGATAGGGTACCCGTGTACCCAGATATTGATATTATCATAACTTTTAACATTTTCAACCTATTTGAATAATGTTGGCCATTTTGGAGAAAGGAACTTAAATGCTTTTTGTCCGCTGCCAAGATTTACATCTTTTGTCTTTTGTAATCCCTTAGAGTCGTAAGCAAAAGTCTATCAACCAGTTTCAAATATACAACTTGCTCTTTGCGGTCCTTACATGATATGTTTGTTTCATTAAAAAAATCATGGTGGTTGTGTACAAGACACGACCGCTCGACGAAAACTACGTAGAACCAAATCTATACACATAAGAATGAATTTTTGTCTGTCTGCCCTTATAGACTAGAAAACGGCATGAACATTTGTATGTAGAGGTTTTTGGGAACGATGAAGGTTCTTATGATGGTATTAGACCCCTCCTCTTCTGGAAGGGGGGCTCCCATACAAATGAAATACAAATTTCTGCTTTAATCGAAAATTAATCCAAAAAATGGAATCAAAATTTGCAAATTTCGAATACTTAATCGTCTTTTAAATAATGTAAAAAATATATAATTAATCAATGTTAGGTGAAACGAAGCTCGTCGGTTCTGGTAGTATAGTATATTAACAATATATTCCACCTCGTGAGTCTTCATATATGAATAATGGGCAGCACTGTCCTATCCAGCCGCTGGAGCCACCCCATTCTTACACTACGTTTCACAGTTGAATAATAGATAATACCCTAATAGTGGGCAATCAGTTATGGTTGAAATGCGCTATGTAGGAACGGGAATGGTTATGATTGTTTTTAAGAGCTTGGAAAGTATTGAAGTTGCAAATGGAAAACGGTCCTGTCAGCCACATAAGGGTTAAAATACTATGGTGTGGCTATCACTTTTGATATAATTCATGGTCTGCGTACAAATCTGAATAGAAGCATTTGTATTTTAACATTTTTTTTTAAATAAATGCCATCGCCGGATATTTTGTTCGTATTTTTGCTAAAATCAACTCACATAGAATTGTGCGTGGTATCTCCTTAGCGTGTGTTTGATATGCTCACAAACCACCCTACTGTCATCGCCTATCTCTCCAATGGGAAAAAATGGTGGCTAACATCTCTGGGGTTAGCGCGTGGTGGGCCCCACTGACAATTCAAAATTAGTAAACAAAAACATCATTTCAGGACTAGTTTTTTGTGATGGAGTAATTGTTGTTAAGCGATTTGAATGAATATTTATTACTATTATCGTTATGTACCACGTATTCGTGCCGTGAAAAATGTGTTCGATTTTCAATTTAATTGGAATAAGACCGTCATTCAACACAACACGGTTAGTACGGTGCAAAACAAATTTGAATATTTGGTAACAATATTGTATCAGAAAATAACGTCCACAGCAAAAAAATAACGTGAATTTTATGCTGGAGCCATAAGCATAGCTGTGTGTCATCCGGCTGTCACAAACACATTCTCTCGCTCTATTCCACAGTGTGCTGCTGTCAAACAAAACGAACAGTCCCGATTTTATTTAGTGAAACATAGAGCAAATATCGCATAAATTTGCTCTTTGTGGTGATAATCAAGTGGTGATAAAGTGTAAAAAGTAGTTTACGTACTTAATTTGTCGTGTCATACGCAGTAAAGAGGAGAAACAGGCGATCCAAAAAAGTAAGTAACAGTTTGCTTTTCGTGCGCTGCTTTCTTTGGCAATGCAATAATAGCAAGGATTTCGTACGTGCAAATTTGTTTCGGTGATAAACACATCAAATCTTGCTACTTTTACACAAACAACTTATTCAAATGAAAGCTTAGACATGAAATTGTGTGATTGAATCATAATTATGTTCATAAATAGTGTATGTTTGCTGGAAAACGCAAATATTGTTGAGGGTGCCAACAACCGTCGCACCCTGCCGTATTCTACCCTATATTAAGTAATACTAGCGTTTCACGCTGTAAATATTAGACATAGAGCATTGTACCCTTAGACAAAGTTGTAGAGGGAAAATAACGCTAGAAGTCTGCCATACAATACTTTTCGGAATTCCGCTAAATACTAAATGGTAATGAAATGATAAGTCCAAGCCTGAAAGCAGGTGCCATTATTGCTGGAAAATTCAGCAGATGGAGGATTCTTCGGACGCAGGAGATACATGATTCGGCAGATAGTGTGTACACCTCTTCCAGATGTATCGTAAGGTAGGTGAACAGTGAACAATGGGACCTACTTTTTGACATTGGATCTCTTAAGCTTCACCAACAGTGACCTGAACAACCATGTTGAAAAAGGTTTATTGGCTTACTTGGAGCTCCGTAACGTTAAGGATTTTAAAGTACAAGATAGTCCACTCTTGATTATCCAATACAAAACACTAGCGAACAACTTTTCTGTAGCGCAGCGCCAATTAGTGATTAAAAGTCTGACTGTTTCATTGAAAACGATCAAAGTAGCTTTGATCTTTTGCTGTCGTTTAGTAAACTATATAATCAACAAGAAACATGTTGATAGAATGCATTGGTGTATATCACGGTATACAGAAAACAAGGTAGCCTCGTTAGAAAAATGACACTTCGAATGTGACGCATATTTTATCGCCACATGTTGGAGTACAAAAGTAAGCATGCTACAACCATAGAGCATCGTCTCGGTCCAGCTTGTGCGAAGATAGCAGTGACGTCACATGTTTACATTCAAACTGATTGTTTACATACGTGATGAGCCTGCCTTGTTTTTTGTATGCCGTGGGTGTGTATAATGTTCCAGACCTCGATCCTCAACTGTCCGATGTTTTTTGACACTTGTGTATAAAGAGATCGACAGGTATTTCATCGAGCTTAGGATATTGATATTAAACACTTTGGGAGACTGCATTTCTCAAGTAGCCGAACAGTTTTATGTATGGATTTTGTCCTGTCATAAGACGAGTTTAGCACAATTCCATTTATTTCTACCACCTCGTAATAGTTTTACATCTACACTGGATTCTGTTTTTACACGATTTACACTTTCTCAATTTTGCACCCATCCTAAATGTTTAACGCATGTTAATTACCATGTGATTTTTTAGGATTTTTTGAATCATGTTGCAAAGATTTTGGTGGCAAATTGAAGTCACACGATCAAAAATACGAGTAAAAAAAATCGTCCCTCAACTGTAAGATCGTCTTGAGTGTTTCGTACATGACTCGACTGACAAGTCGAGGTGGTGGAATTAAAAGGAATTGTACTAAACTCGTCTCATGACAGTGAAAACATTCCACTAAAAAAGAGCTAAATAATTTTCTTGAATATCAGTTTTGCTTAGCTAAGATAGACAAGTACTATTACATTTTTTCGTACTACAACAAATGAACCGTTTGTTTGAGAAACTGTATATTGTTTGAGAAACTGCATATGTAACATTTTTGGCCAAAATCAGATTTTTATATATAAAAAATACGTATTCTGGCAAAAAACATTTTTTTGTTCAGGAATGTATGATTTTTTTCCTCTGTTTGAGAAACTACATATGTGCATGCCTTTTGAAGAGCAATTATTGAGAACTACTTACAGTTTGCGCACTGGAAGTGCCCCAAGGTGATGAGTTTTGCCAAAAATTATTGATCTAAGAAATCAAAAGATTCGATGCCAATTAAATCAGAAACAATTTTTGTTGTTTTCTCGAAATTGTGTAAAATGGATAATTTTTATCCAATAATTTTTTACCCTATGAATCAATATGGTCGAAACTCAGGTGTGGTAAAATTCAAGTTATATCTGAGCTCTGGTCAAATTTTCAGCAAAATTGATTCACACGCAATCAAGATCTAGATCTCCATAGATGACCATTTTGTATGAAAGCCGGCTAGTAAGCTTTTTATTATGCTGGTCACTGTCTTATTTTTGTCTTATTTTTGTCTCACACGTTTTCAGAAATAGGCTTGCCCAGGATTATTTGCTGCTATTCTGGAACCAGCCAATTAATACAGCAACAACTGCGATCAGGTTTCACAACACCAGTTATATATTTTAAACATATGCGATTGGTTTAATGCACTCTATAGCTCCTCACATTTATTTAAATTTTATTATTAACATGCCGAAGTACGTTGACTCTCAGCCAAGGGTTGATTATCCGTGGGTCTTGAATGATCTAGGGATTCTTGCCGCTGTTGCTATCGAATATCCACCCGGGGTTGTGACGATTATGATGACACCGATAACAGCACTGAGTATAGAATACTGCTCCAGGATATGTACCTATTGGAATGAGGAAAATCTTATGACAATATGGTGAGGTGGTCGATAATGTGGAGAATAGGGTGGTTCAAAAAATCGATTTTGCTCCACAGCGATCATCTGGATCTTTATAATGTTCTGAGTGTCCTCTGAAAATTTGAACTCATATGGATTAAAACTGATTTAGCACAAGCCGTTTCAAGTTTGCATGCAAATTAGTATGGGGGAATTTATTTTTTTCATTATACTGTTAATGACGCTTCCCCATTAAGCGCAGGTTAAAAGAAAACCTACATAGCTACAAGGAATACTCATACTGACAAAGAACCAGATGAGCACTGTAGAGCCAAATCGATTTTTTGAACCACCCTAGTGGAGAACCATAGTGACCACATCTGACCACTTCTGCCCTCAAACGGTTGTGATTAAGGACTCGTAACACTCCCAAATTCATTAAAAAGCTGTTCCGCAGCTTTAACATTCCCAAACAAACTGTAGAATCAAAAAACTGAATAAATATGAAGTATGACATTTGATTTGTTTAATGACAAGCATCTCGAAATCAAAAACAAAATTCACTCGCGTTTTCAAGGGCACACCACTCAATATGAAAGCATCGCACAACTGTCATTTTTATTATTCCACGCATGCTGCGACGCAGCAGAGCTGAAATAATAAAAACAAAAGATGTCCGCCGCCTCCGTATTGAGTGGTGTGCCCTTGAAAAAACAAGTGAATTTAGTTTTGGATTATACGATGCTTGTCCTTAAATTGTTATCGAAGCAACGAGACACTTTCACGCGTTGCTGAGATTGAACAGTTCAACCGCTATATGCTGGAGCGCTGGCGTTGTATGTTAGCCCATTTTTAGCTAGAGTGGAGTCTATTGTTAATATATAATATTTGGGAACGTGGTAGACTCCTTTTTGTGGTGTGTTACGGTGTTAGTTCTACCATAATCACATAGGCAGCTACAGGCAAATCTTGACCAAACGAATACCTTCCTCAATATACAGCTCCGTGGTTCTTATGAGGGTGTCCCTGAGTCGGGGGCATCTCATTAAGGACACTTCTCACGAAAGGGACGAAAGCGTCAATTTACAACATGTATGTTTTCCATTTTTCTGTTAAAGTGCTCGATGAATACTACTCGTTAACATCATTTTTGGAAAATGGCGTAATCGTAACTTTTTCGTATTACGGCAAACCACTCAATACGGAAATAACTCACAACTATCATTTTTATCATTTCACGCATGCTGTGGCGCAGTAAAGCTGAAATAATAAAAATGACATGCCCAGGTCATTATGTTCAGTTCATATCCTGATATCATATCGTATGATGATAGTCGTCTGTTGAGAACCATTTTGATTGAAGCCGAACCCGAGTAGCAAACTTGTCATATACCAATCACTGTGACTCATGTGGGACTAAATCCACACACATTAGAGTTGCTGCAACAATCGATCTGAATTGTACTACTAGGGAAGACATTTTGGATGCCGTTACTGCATAAGCCTTACAATCTAAACTTCGGAACGTTTTGCGACTTCTAGCATGCCGCTATGCGACATACAGAATATTTTGGCAAAATCGTCTGATGTATTGCATAGGCCTTACGACCTACACTTCAGAAGCACTCGGGAATTCTAGAATGTCACTTAGGGGCAAGCTAAGCTACTCCACATAAACCATCTGATATCTTTGAACGGAGAAGAATGAAGTGGGCTTGGTTTGAAACACGCATCACGCTTCTACATGATTGTAGATCTGACGACCTGAACTCAAGAACGTTTTGGATGACGTTGCATGCATAGGATAATAGATCTAACATATCTTGACAGGTGACTAAGGGTCTGTTGAGAAGATTTCTGATTGAAGCGGAAGACATTTTGGAGGCCGTTGTTGCATATGCCTTACGAGCTGAACTTCAGAATATTTCGCTAGTTCTAGAATACCACTATGGGGCACGCCAAGAATTTTCACACGAATCATTTGATATATGTGAAATGCGCAGGATGACCTGACGCAGACCTAAACTCATGAATGTTTTGGATGAATTGAAATGTCCCCAATAGTATTCTCAACAAATAAATTGCACACCCACATTTGTTTGTGATGTTGTACTCTCCTGTCTGACATGATTTGGTATATTGAATGACAAGATTTCAAGAAATATGAGCAGAATTTAATATAATATAAATAAGGAATATATGGCTTTCAGTATCGATAGCTACAATAATAAGATAAATGGGTAACGTTCAAACTGATAGCACGTACTTTGGATTTAGATACTACAAACGTTACTTGATTGCTGATTGACCACAGTATACAGTATACAGTATACACAGTATACAGTAGATATATCTACTCGTTTTGTGATGTTGGAACTTGATGGCACTTGATTACTGAAGGAATTTGGCTATCATAGAAATAACTATAAAAAAAAATACATTTTTGAATCTTATGAACGCGAGGAGGGGTCTAGCGGGCGGTACCTAGGTCAAATAAAAGTCATATTAATCCCCTTTGAGAAAAGTCCAAGGTCATAAAAATCGGTCAGCGCATTACTGCGAACGAGCAGTTTCGGTCGTCCGAGCAGCAAACGAACCTGCTACGTACCATTTGCAATGCCGGACCAGTTAAGCACTTTTGTATTATTGAAAAAAAATCCCTTGATTTTTACTTAAAACCAACAATGTGAGGTTCTTCCAACTCCCCGTAAAATTTTCGTTCAATCAAATAAAGTTTACAAACCACCATGCGTTTACAATTAATTTCGCATACAAGCGTTCCATTTTGCACCACCTTTAGTGCGTTTTGCCCCCAGGCCCATTTTTTAAACACGTATTAAATGCTTTAGAAAACTAAGAAAGTTATTATGAGTAGGAGATCATTGGGGTATGTCTTCTTATTGGCATTACATCCCCACACTGGGACAGAGCCGCCTCGAAGCTTAGTGTTCATTGAGCACTTCCACAGTTATTAACTGCGAGGTTTCTAAGCCAAGTTACCATTTTTGCATTCGTATATCATGAGGCTAACACGATGATACTATTATGCCCAAGGAAGTCGAGACAATTTCCAATCCGAAAATTGCCTAGACCGGCACCGGGAATCGAACCCAGCCACCCTCAGCATGGTCTTGCTTTGTAGCCGCGCATCTTACCGCACGGCTAAGGAGGGCCCACTTAGGCGTATGTAGCAAGTTTTATAAATTTTGATGCTACACGTCCAATTAGATATGGCGGTTTACATTGGCCCAGATTATTAGCACCTCTTTTCTGAATTCTGTTTTTACACATTTTACGTATTCTCAATTTTGTACTCATTCCCGAATGTTTACAACATTTTAATAAGGTGATTTTTTTGTTATATTTAGGAGTTTTTGAAACATGTTGCGAGTCTAAATAAATCGTGTAAAAACAGAATTCTGTGTAAATAGACTAGTTTTTCTTAGTTATGCATATTTTGTACCTAGTGTTGCCGACATACGATGCAAAGCATACAACATACTGTTTTCCTCGCGATATTGACTTTCTGTTTCACAGCATTCAATTGTAGTTGTAATCAAATCAAAACTAATGCGAACAACATCGCCTACTGTGTGCCGTCTATTTTAAAACAGGGCCTACGGATCGCAGCAATCAGCGGTGTGCTGGGCACTTGCCTGGGCGCATGGATCAAATGTTTCTCGGTCCGGCCGGATCTGTTCTGGGTCGGATTCATCGGGCAATCAATCGTGGCGGCATCGCAGGTGTTTATCCTTTCGTTGCCGGCAAAAGTAGCAGCAGTATGGTTCGGTCCGGATCAGGTCTCATCTGCGTGCAGTATCGGCGTTTTCGGAAATCAGGTGAGTAGTGTGTGCGTCCATGAGTGAAATTATTGTACCCACCTAAATATTTTATCCCAGCAGTCGTCGTTTTCGTCGCTTTGTATTACACAAACGTTGAGCATGAGCTTGTTAAACTGTATTTACCAAAAACAACTAAATTTTGAGATTAGTTAACATGTGGATAAAATTCTTCAAATGATTACTAGATTTCAGATCAATTTGATCATCAAATAAGACACTTTTCAGTATGTAAATTTATTGCCATTCAGTGTTTGCAGATCATTTTGAGTGGATACAGTTATTATGAGAAAATATTCTAATTTCAAAAAGCCTACGTGTGCATTAAATTATTTCCAGACCCAACTAGGTAATCTTCAAATTCCCGAGTAAGCACAAAGGATTTGGGGAGAATCAACATAATAACACCTTTTTTTCCTGTATAGCGCCGTATTAAATCACTCGCCGTATGACATGTGGAGGCATCCAAGCAACCGAGGCAAATCACCGAAAAGATAGCGCGTTTGCTTTGACTGCTTCGTGGCAGCCTCCGTGATTTATGACCTCAAGATCCCACTCCGGTTTCCGCCGGGCGTCGGGACGGAAGCGACTAAATGGATATTTTCAATTTCCGTTCCCCTCGATACCTATTTCTGCTACCTTATTTCCACTCATCGAAATTGCCATTCATAATGGGATGCATTAGATGCTTTTCCGTTGGTTTTGAATTTTTAGCATTTGAGACGATGGGTTTTTTTGGAAAAATTCATGCTTCGTAATTCAAAATCAATTTTGGTCAAATCATCCATAGATGTATGGCACTATCTAAAATGTCTTGATTAAACGTGCATGTCAATTTATGTTTCACGTTAGTTGGGTTGAGTAATAAATTCTATCGAGTTATCGTTCTGTGAAAGAATATATCACAGAAGGGAAACAAATGTAGCATATCCGTTTAGAATGTATACTTCCATAACTTCCGTACGTGGAATAGTTCTGAGAGAAAAAAAAACTAAGCTTTTCCGAATAGTTCCACCCAGTGACTTTTCTCCGGTGGAACATGAACCCAATGATGCATATAGTGCTTTGATACGGGCCATCAGGGTAATAAACTAATATTACATTGCATTAGCCCTCAATTGCTGGAGGAAAATTTTGCCTCCGCTAGCAATAAATTCTAACCAAACTTGCATATTTTCATCTGCAGTCTCTCAGCAGTTCCGTCTTGCTTACACGTGCTGCTAAAACAGATGTGGTTTGCAAGTTGCTTGTAACTGACAAGGAACGGTTTTTTGCCTGGGTTCCTCCAGTAGATTTGTGATCCGATGAAAATTCGGTCCCAACGTTCCAGTCTAGTAAACCCGAATAGAAGGATTCATAAGATTGCCTGCTTATAGCTTATACACAGAAACTTTCTCTGTTTGGATCACATGGTGTGATCAATGCGGAACAGTTTTGCCCTGTTGATGTAAATTTGTTTGAGATTTATAGCTTTTCTTCGAAACGAATTCAAGGTTGCTGACAGAGCACGAGGTGTAGGATTAGTGAAGACAATAGTTCTGAAACACATGAGCCATAAACACATTATTCTGGGCGCCTTAGTGTAATTTTAACGAAATGTTATTAATTGTATTCATGACGATATTAAATAGAGTAAATCGCTATGGATAGCCATAAAAATTGTCATATAATTATGTGGTTGACGTTTAAATTATTTAGATCGTGGTGTGGCAAAACCAGTGAATGTAATATAAATTTGTTTTACATGACCACTCAATTGTTTTCTGTGGGTTTGTGTAAATTCTCCTCTGCGTGTGTTAAGAGGCTCGAAGGAGAGGTGGGTCGAACAAGCAGGGTGGGTGAAAAGGAGATAAATCGTTACAATTGCACTACTCATCGGTCAATAATTGTTTGCTCGAAATTGCAGAAATGCAGTAACACATAGAAAAAAAATAGAACTTTTAGCTGAAATGGCATGACGATGAATTTCCTGATGTACAGTATTTAAATTATTAAAACTAAATTATCGAAATATCTCTGTTTTTCTCAGGAATTGCAATAGTTTTTCTATAGTGTACGAAATTAGAAAATTCTAAAATAATTCTTAGTGGGATAAAACGAACAGGTTCATATGAAGTACCGTCGTTCGGGGTGACATTGGGCATAGGGGATAAGATTGGGCCAAAAACGAAAAATGTTTCAACTCCTAATATCTCAGAAACTGTTACGAATTTTGATCAAAACTTCAAACGGTTCGTAATTATAGTAAAATTCACGTCTAGGAAATCACAAAACAAATTCCAAGAACTAATTGTGCTTGTACCATAATGCTTGGAATTTGAATGTAAAACTATTGATCGAATGAACCAGTATTAAAATAGTGTCAGTAATGCCCCATAAATCTATTACATAACTAGTTTTTAGATCGATGGATACCTGGTTATCATGTTACGATAATCTGTTGTTGTTTTATCGAATTGTTGTTTTTATCGAATATCTAGCGGTTCTGGTTTTTCGTAACAACGAGCAATACACGCTGAAAAGGGGTGAGATTGGGCCAAGCCTTTGGTTGATTTGCCATACATAATTGGTTAGAGCCGTAATGTAGGAAATTATTTTTAATGGACGATTGAATCGTTGCATCGTCACCGTTGAACTTTATTGTACTTGGCCCAATGTCACCCACTGTGAGGGGTGAGAATGGGCCAATTTTAAACAACATATAACTTTGAAGAATTTCCCTCATTTATTATTTTTTCCTCACACAGTGATAAATTCATTGTTCAAGCTTGTAACAAACTACACAGGATTTTGTTTTTACACGATTTTTTTTCGCTCGTATTTTTGATCGTGTGACTTCAATTTACCACCAAACTCTTCGCAACATGTTTCAAATCCAGAATAAATCGAAGAAAAATCACATGATAATTAATATGCGTTAAACATTTAGGATGAGTGGAAAATTGAGAAAATGTAAATCGCGTAAAAACAAAATCCAGTGTAATTAAAACTTGATTCCAATGTTAACTACTAGAGCTTTGTAACATTTATGTGGAGCATACCACATTTTGGCCCAATGACACCCCCGTTGGCGGTATATAGATTTTAGTTTTTTTTTTTCAATGCCAATAAGTTTGCCCTCCTTAGCCGTGCGGTAAGACGCGCGGCTACAAAGCAAAACCATGCTGAGGGTGGCTGGGTTCGATTCCCGGTGCCCGTCTAGGCAATTTTCGGATTGGAAATTGTCTCGACTTCCTTGGGCATAAAAGTATCATCGTGTTAGCCTCATGATATACGAATGTAAAAATGGTAACTTGGCTTAGAAACCTCGCAGTTAATAATTGTGGAAGTGCTTAATGAACACTAAGCTGCGAGGCGGCTCTATCCCAGTGTGGGGATGTAATGCCAATAAGAAGAAGAAGAAGTTTGCATTTTGTTACGAAAATTATTTTGAGCTTTTTAGTGGAATGTCTTCAATTGTCATAAGACGAGTCGAGTCGAGTCAAGTACGAGACACTGAAGACGACCTTACTGTTGAGGTCAAAATACGTATCTGTCAGGGTACAATCAAGTGGTGGAATTAAATGGGAAGGTACAAACTCGTCTTATGACAAGTGAAGTTTGCATTATCTTCCATCGATAATATCAAGGAATCAATAAGCAGTTGACCAGTTTTTCTAGTTTTAAATACATTTTTTGGCATGCGGTAATTTTTGTATGGATCAAAGTTTTTGCGAAAGCTCTAAAGTCTTTCTGAAGGAAGTACCGAAGATTTGTTGTGAAAATTCAGAAGATAATGTTTTTTTGATTTATCAGCATAAAACATATTTTCGAAAAGTTTGATAAATTTGAAAATTGTTTAAAACTCAAAAATTAACTAATGATATTTGGAATACAGTACAGTGCGCTCCGTAATTGTCCATAGTGGGGTACAATATTTTGTGATTATATTTTTTATATTTTTTCTGTCTACCAGTTTTTTGAGAACATGTGGTATGTAATGCAGAACCGTTTGTTATTAGCATAGTGAAACATACCGTTTTGACTCAAATTCCGAACACTCGCTTTTAAATGGCCATTTTGGCTTTATTCGTGTAATTCTCTCCATAGGATCTTGAACTCATTTGTATCATCAGAACCGATGGAATTTTTAGTTTTAGGGTGCCAAAACCCCAGTGTTCGGAATATGAGTCATGTTCGGGATTTGAGCAAAAACGGTAGCAGCCGCTAGACTCAACAGGGTCCGTAGGGCGTAGATTCCAGGCGGCCATGGACCCAGCTACTAAATTCGATAAATTATTGACATTCCTCCAATTAGCTCTACTATGGTGCTCTACTCCCGACAAACCTGTTCATCGTAGGGAAATTTGTTGAGTTGTACGCAGGTGGACTAAACTAATCCGCCTCATCCAAAGCCCAAGGATCGAAATATACTTTGAGAATTCGAGACCCAGCTTAAGTAGACGAGACGAACTCATCGACAAGTCGGACATAGTAGTTATTCTCCATCCAAATTTGAATATCAGCAGGCGTTTCATCACCTGTTATGCATGCATGAGAACATGGAAGGGAAATATATTTTGTCGGACATGACTACAGATGGTGTAATCTGTGTTATCAAGAATTCCACTGCATCCTGATACGAGATCATACTCCCCGAATCATTACGTCGAAACTATAAAGGTGAACAATGAACATTATCCAACCAAACATCAACGCATAGTCTATAAGAAGGAGATAGAGATTATCAGAATAAAGGTGAGAGAAAATATAACATTCCATGAGGCAAGAAATTATGTCAAGCTACAAGCAAGAAGTTACCATGCGCAGGTAGCGACTCGACGTAACGACGTAACGGAAAACAAAATTGTCAAATTATGCGACGAGAGCAAATGGATGGACGAGAAAATGAAAATTATGTCCAACATCATTGAACATCTGAAACAGCATATATTCAGACAGGAAAAACCACACAGAGATGAAAGTGTTGGATGAGAGAAACCACAGCTCAGTATGGAACAAGTACTGACTCACTCGTTGACTAGCTCCGTAACGCGATTCCAGAACAACTCTCCAGCCGTTCAAGAAAAAAGCGGGGTCGTACACCGAAGTTCAACATATCGGAATCGGGATATCGACCATTTCACCAGATTTAGGTCCGTTACCAAAGGAAACTGCCATCACGTCACACGATTTCACTCATTGAAGCTTGTACTAAAATGATGACTCTTTCACTATATTGGACATCTAGATTGATTGGTTCGAAAGTGGGGAATGTGTGGTACCCCTTTCGACGCAATGGAACTGATTATATTACCTCGATCATGACCAGATTCGGGAGAGGGGGGTCAGGACAGGGTCAGGGTCCATAGTCCCGGGCCTCCACAAACCAGTACGTATCAAAATATAAATGTTTTGTACATTTAGGGGCCCCTGAAATCTGTCAGCCCCGAGCCCCCTTTCACTAGAACTAAATCCGGCTCTGCTTGGGATATACGCCAGGGAAAGGGGTAGTCATTCTTTGCCCTGGCCACGGCCCTACACAGTTACTGTTATGCGCAATACTTTTTCATATGTTCGTCATTACGGAGCAATGCTCCCAGCTGGATCACCAGTTGGATAAACATTACACAACCCGTTCACCCCCTGCTGTGGAGTTTATTATTGTGATCGGCAAGCGGGAATCTCCTGATTCTGATCACTCACTTCGTATGACTGAACAACGGCTTTTCTCGATTGCTGTTGGCGTGGCTTTCAGTTGACGTCCATGCAAGGCCTACTGCGATAAGTTAAAAGCAATCGCATATTGTATTTGCATAGTTCATACCAGCACTATTTCACTGCCACACACCTGCCAACTGTTGACGGTATTGGTGATACTAATTTAATGGGTTCGTCAACGGCTGGTACTGTGCGGCAGATTTTTACAAATATCAGTAGAGGTTACTGCTGCATATCTCTTCTCCGCAGCTGATAAATCTACATGCACAGCAACAAAACAAAGCTCATCAATCATCTCATAGACGTCCACCGTTCTATCAACCCCGGATAGTCACACAGGTGGCTGTTTTGCACTGTATGGACTTAACGAAATGAAGCTTCTTCTCATCAAGTATCATTGTACTGTAAGAAATCAAGGTATACCATATGGCTGCACCACCAAACTTCTTTGGCAGGAACATCACAGTACTCCTGGAATCAAACAGCATAGTCTATTGGCAACACGAAGTAGGTCTCGCTATACAAGAAGGTGTACCGTTCGAGAAAGGTTGGCACCCTCCATTTAGTCGCTATCACCAATTCAGTTAACTGCGGACTTTATCTATATTCCGCTGAACTCAGTGACAGATAGATTTGAGAATATTATTAGTTGAGCTAGACGGTGCAGTTTTTTTCTTGGGTGACTTCAATGCGCATGTCGCTTGAGGTTTGTTATCGTCGTTTGCGCTGGAAGACACATAGCTGAAAAGACTTCAGATAAGAAAAATGGGATCCTTAACAATAGTTCTCCGACATGAATTGATCTGGCTACGAGTCATACTTCAGCTATCGATGTGACTCTATGCTCAGTGCGGCTATCTGACAGGTTCACTTGGCGAACACTATCAGCCACGCAGAATATCGGCTTCTTTCGGATAGCGAAGCAGTGTTAAAAAAAGCCATCAATTTCGAAATGTTGATTTTGTACGGAACGTAGAAAATTTTGCACAATATAACCGCAGTGACAACCCATTTCACGATACAGAATCGACGAGAATAATCCTAACAAGAACTCCTGCAAATCGAAGTTTCCTTGCCAGCTGACGGAATGCCATTATTGTCTCCATTGCAAAATCGAGCTTCTTCGTTAGCGGACCTGCTGCAATTCGTCTTACCAGCTGCATGGCGAAAATATTTTAGCAGATTATCAACCGCAGACTGAAAAAAAAACCTTGAAAAGTGTCAATATGTTTTTCTTACAAAATGAGGTGCTGACACGGCTGTTGAGGTTCTTTAAAGTCACTCCTGACGGAATCCAAGTTTCAAAGTGCTCGCGTTTTCGGGGGCACACCATTCGATACGGAAGCAACGCACCACTGTCATTTTTGTTGATTTAGTTTTGCTGCGTCGCAGCATGCGTGACAAAATAAAAATTACAGCTGTGCGTTGCTTCCGTATCGAATGGTGTGCCCCCGAAAACGCGAGCACTTTGAAACTTGGATTCCGTCAGGAGTGACCTTAATTCTCAACTCTGGTACTCCATGAGCACAAAAAAAAGTGGACTCTTGTATGGGATATGAACGTCTTTATTAGTCTTTGTCCTGACTCCTATTTTTCTGAACTGGAGAAATATCTACTAACCACTGATGAGCATGCTTTAGTAGCCTCCCTGAATATTTATAAAATATAATTTAATGCTATGCACAAACTGGTAAATATAAAATAATAAGTATTTATTGTTAATTGTCGACTGGAATTAAAGTTGCTTATGGATGTGGCTTTCTCAGCCTGAGGATAATCAAAACGGCTAGATTTTGAAATTACCCGACGTTTCGGCCGAATGTATTTGGCCTTGAAAAAGGCCTAATACATTCGGCCGAAACGTCGGGTAATTTCAAACTCTAGCCGTTTTGATTATCCTCAGACTGAGAAAGCCACATCCATTAGGGTGGCTCAAAAAACACTTTTTAAATTTTTTTGATGGGCCGCCCTCTTATTCGGTTTTATTTGACGCCCTGATGCTCTGGACAAAATTCCAGCCAAATCGGTCAACGTTTGGGCGGTGCTAAACTCGTTGGAAGTTTATATGGAAAAATGTATGCAGAAACATAAAAAAACAGTGATTTGCAGTTGGACGGCACAATTTACGATCAAGAATCATGATACTCATTCAGTTCTTGTAGAATTAAATACAGAATGTTATGCTGAAAACCGCGAGAAGATTAGAGTTTATTAGGCAAAGATATTAGCATTTTACTGGAGTGTTATAGGGGTGAATTTATTCCTTTTCAAAGGTAAAAGAAACGAAATTTGCTCAAACCCCACTTCAGAGAAATGCTAATAACTTAGCCGGGCAAACTCTAAACTTCTCGCGGTTTTCTGCATAACATTCTGTATTGAATTCTTCAAGATCTGAATGAGTATCATGGTTCTTGATCATAAATTGTGCCGCCCAGTTGCAAATCACTGTTTTTGGATGTTTCTGCATACATTTTTGCATATGAACTTCCAACGAGTTTAGCACCGCCCAAACGTTGACCGATTTGGCTGAAATTTTGTCCAGAGCATCAGAGCATCAAATAGAACCGAAAAAGAGAGCGGCCCATCAAAAAAAATTGAAAAAAAGTTTTTCCCATACTAATTTGAGCCACCCTAACATCCATAAATAAAATAATAAGAATAAAAATAATGCAGTGGCTCGGACAAGAATACACCCTCCCTTTGTAAAATGTTCAAATTAAATAAATGTAAAAAAATCCCGTGGAAATTTAACAAAATTTCCAATGTAAATATTGAAAAAATAAACCTATTGGAAATTGTAAGTGTTGGTTAGTGTATAAATCCTCTTCGGTTCGTTTCGTTTAGCTTAGCTTAGACTGACTGTACATATCAATGGTTGCTACTCCGTGATTGATCAGAACTGGTGCAAATTGCTCTTCGATCCAAGTGAATAGTGTTTGGGACTAGGGTTGTGGTGCCGGTAGTACCGGTACCGAAAATACCGGAAATACCGACGATTTTCGGTACCGAAAATACCGGTACCAACCACCAACGAGAACCGGTATTTACGGTACCGAGGTATCAGTACTTGGAATAAAATATCAATATGGAGAAATGCTTAAAAGTGACCAAATATTTCTAGAAAATCACGATTTTGAATATGTTTTCACTTTTTCATAAATATGCATAAAAGCTCTAAATTGAGTACCTCAATTCAGTGGAAAACTGAGCAGTTGTATTTCAATTTGCCCAAATAGGAACGCAATCTAACTTTGTTAGCACAAAGTTTTATTTACATTAGCGCTGCAGCAATTGATCAAGAATAAAGTTTTAGATGAGATACGTTTACGGGATTTGACTGATAGACGTTTCTCGTACAGGACAAAGAGCAAACCCTGTTATTCTTTTACTTATTTATGTGTTTAGTCCATGAATAGTAATTGTGCATTTGATGTGCTTTTGTCAGCAAAGTTTTAGAATATCTCTAAGCATTATGGCCAAAAATGTTACATATGCGGTTTCTCGAACAAACGGTCTTTTGCAATTGGTTTCCCAAGTTATGCTATTTACTATATACATCCCCTTAAAATGCAGATGTGTTGAAAAATAATGTTGAAAAATTCTGAAAATTTCCAATCTAATTTTCCGCGCACTGTAATTTACACCAACTTGCCTGTAGGATCATTTCTGATATAACGTTTGTGGAGGTCTATGCACATGATGTGCCGAGAATCCTCAGCAATGAAGTAAATAAGAAGGTGTGGATAAATGATATTTTAGTTACAAGATAAAGATTGTCACTAGATTTAACAGTTCTGTACCTAACTTTTTTTTTTAACTTACCGCTGAGGGAACCAAAACGACAATATTTATCATGTAACTAAAATATATTTCGTGTGTAGATCTACTTCATCAACACCTTCTTATTTACTACTTTGGACACAATGCCAATTCTGAAACTAATCCTAAGGTAAATTGACGGCCGTTACTACTCGCGGAAAAGTGTATACCATACATGACTAAACGTGCATCTGAGTCATTCTAAATTTATGGTAAAAGGAGCAAATTATTCAGATCAAAATCCAACATCAATAAAAATACTCTAGTACCGGTGTTTTCCTGGTACTACCGGTACTGGACTTTCTCAGTACCGTAGTACCGGTACCACACAACGAAGGCGGTACTAGGAACCAGGGACAGAAAAAGTCAGTTCAACTACACTCAAACAGCTGACATTGAACACGCAATCAAGTTGCTAGTCCTTCCCGAATTTGAATGTGCGAATGAATAGGACGGCATGCGCACGAACAGCAGCAAGCGTCGACTCTCGGTGTCAGCGTTGTTTTGTGCGGTGTCAAAATGAATCTTCAGCTTGGCACATTGATATTCAATTTGAAATCTCAAAATATGAATATCATTTCATACTGCGGTGCATGGATTCAACATTTTGAAGTCAGATTCCTAAAATATATGCATTTGTTTAGTATATAAACTAAAATAATCATCATTTATCGGTGCAAATTAACCACAATTCAAAATATTCATTTCAGCCCCGGTAGATATTCATTTTTTGCGCTCGATTATCAATCGGCTATTGAAGATCGGGCGGTAAATTTGGTATGGAAGTTTGACAGCATGCTGCGAGATGTTCGTGCCTGCATCGCCGAGCGTCTGATCAAAACAAACACGAATCTATGACGAAGCTGCCTACTGAGCATCGATGCAACTGATAGTAAAACGAAGATTTCTGTCCTTGCTAGGAACCCTTGTTGGGACTTACCATCTATTCTCGAAGTGCAAGTTTTAGCAGCTCGCAAATTTTGATCAATAACGACGAGACCGAGAATACCTCTGCATCTCCACAATTACCACGGGAAGGAAGTTTTGTTAGTGGGGTAATCAGTAACATAGATCGGGATTCGCCATGGAAAGTTATGTGACCTATGCAACTTCTGCACAACAGTATTATCATTTCCTTAATTTGTTCATTTGTTCATCCTTCGCGAAGTAAACAATCAATCGCTCAAAGTGACCGATTGTTCATTAGAATTTCCGATTAGGTGCCCGCGTATGCGTAATCATTTCTTTAACGTAAGGAAAGTAAAAAAGAAACGGAAGTAAAATTGAAAATAAAGTAATATTCACGTGCGTTCAACCACATTGATAGTAATTGGAAAGCTATTGCCAATCAGCAATCCTTATTTTATCTCTATTTGAGGTTAAATAAGAATGTTCATCCAGACATATTTTGTAAATTTACGTTTATTTTATATGTCGTTTATTTTGCATTTCCCAGACTTCTGGGAGACCCATATTTCTTCTTCTTCTTCTTCTTCTCATTGGCATTACATCCCCATTCTGGGAAAGAGCCTCCTCGCAGCTTAGTGTTCCATAAGCACTTCCACAGTTATTGACTGCGAGGTTTCTTAGCCAGGTTACCATTTTTGCATTCGTATATCATGAGGCTAGCACGATGATACTTATAGGCCCAGGGAAGTCGAGACAATTTCCAATCCGAAAATTGCCAAGACCGGCACCGGGAATCGAACCCAGCCACCCTCAGCATGGTCTTGCTTTGTAGCCACGCGTCTTACCGCACGGCTAAGGAGGGCCCCATAGTGTTATATACCAATCGACTCAGCTTTACGAACTGGGCAAATGTCTGTCTGTCCGTGTGTATGTGTGTGTGTGTGTGCAACTGTGCCATAAAAAACATTAGCCAATTTTTCACATAGTAATTCTTAACCGATTCTCTTGCAGCAAGTTGCAATCTAGAAAGAATAAAGCGTAGTTGATCACTATTGAATTTCATAACGATTGCACTTTCCGAAAATTTCTGAATATTCAAATAGTTATGATACATCATGAATAAGTCATAACATGCTATATAATGCCTTGTAGAATCAACCCATGCAAGCTTTTCTACTCGCTTTAGTACAAGACTTGAGTACAACAAATTCAACACAAGCTATGATAGCATGCAAGTTACGTTCATAACGCCATAACGCTTTTGCAGCTTTAAAGCATAATAAAAAAGCTCGAATAAAACGCACACGCTAATAATACTTTACTTAGAACTTTTGAAAATGCACTCACAAATAGCTCATCATTTCAACTAATTTTCCGGTTTGGATTGTTCAATAATGCTCGAGAAAGGCACAATCACTGCTAGGTGGATCAATCTACGAGATAGTAAATCTCTTTTTTTTTTCGCAGTTATCTGTTGAGCAGATAACCGTTGGAGAATGGGCCAACGAGCGTAATGTTCTGATTATTCGCAAATTGTTATACTAGACTATACAGTTATGTTATGTCGAGAGTATTACCGAGAAATCCATGTTTAGTGTAGTGTATTTCGTGGAATAAATGTTGTAAATGCACTGTAGAGATGGGCGAACGTTCGCGAGTTGTTCGTTTGAACCGGTTCTTAAGAAAAAGCGTTCATACAACGGCTATCTAAATTTGAGCCGCGGCTCACAAATGAACCGTGGCTCAAATAACAAACACTATGTCACTCGATCAGCCGCTTACTTTTGACATTTGCTGTTTGTTTGTTCAGGAGCCAGCATATATTCTCCCACTCTTTTACATACTCTTTAGCATTTTCTGGCCTAGAAATGAACGAGATTTCCACAGATAACAGATATTGAGGCTGGCCGATACCGATACGTGTGTAAACATCCGCAACCGTTTATTCATATGTATTTGAAATTGGGAGCGTGTTTGGCAATCGATTGGAGATGGCGCAATGGTCATTGCCATGGAAAATGCAGCCCGAATGTGGTTGTCAAATGCATTGACTGCGTTCGACGGTTGCTTATTAGTTGCGTCCGTAAGTACTTCCGTGATCAGTTGAGTAGATGGTAGTAGTGGGAAAATTATTCTGCCTAAAAAAAAAGTCCGCCTAAAACCTAAATCGAAAAAAGTCCGCCTATATCCCCATAGTGCAGCGTACTAGGCTTAATCTGTAAATCGTTCAAATTAAAAAAGAGCGTGGAGCACGAAATCAAACAAAACAGCAAAAAAGTCTACAAGAAAAGAGTTATATATCAAGAAGTTACTAGAAGTTCAAATTAAAATTAAACTCCGATATTTGCATGATGTATTGCTTAAACCACCCGGAATCAATAGTTCTTCTGAATGAACTAACGACTCGTTCAAATGAGTCGAGACATTTAAGTGAACGTTTGGTTTAGAGCCGCTCATCTGAATGAACCGTTTTGTCCATCACTCAGCTTTCTTTAGTAGGCTACGCCTTAAATCGAGCTCCATCACCTCCACCCTACGCAGCTAACCACCCACTGAGGTACAGTGTCCCACCACCAGAGAACCAAGGAAAAGTCCTTTGGACTAGAGATACTATAAACAAAGACAGAAAATGTTCCAATGAATTATTGACAGTGGCTGATCTTCTACTCGCCGCTTCCACATCCAGGCGCTATCGTATATGCGCAAATAGCCAGCATGAGTTAACCGCCAGAAATGTGTATGGCGAAAGACGTCTAACGCGGGTTTTCTCAAAATTAGGAACTTTTCATGAAAAACTATTTGGTACCGGTTATGTAGGAAGGTGTCCGCTACTACGCCTACCAAATATTTTTTCGATAAAGCTGCTTAATTTTGAGAAATTGAACCTTAGATGCCTTTCGCCATACTGATTTCAGAAAGTTAACTCCTAGTGTGCCGCTGTAATTACGCTCAAAGCAGGTGATTCATTGGAATTCCAAATTTACTGTCAGTGTCATTCCAATCAAGCAAGAGATGTGTTATTCCAAAAAAAATCGTGCGTAAAACTTGGTGAGGGCCATTTTAAGGACATGTCCTAATTATTATTTCGTTATTTTTTATGATTTTGGGATAATCTACCTCAACAAATGGTTGGAAATGATCTTTACTTGTTTGTAGTGAACTCACAACCCGATTTGGGTTAGTAAACGCGAAACAAATTCAATATTTTTTAATCATGAAAATTGTATGAACCAATGAATCGACTGCTTTGAGCGTGCTTACAGCGGCACACTAGGAGTTAACTTCCTTTAATCAGTATGGCGAAAGGCATCTAAGGTTCGATTTCTCAAAATTAAGCACTTTAATCGAAAAAATATTTGGTAGGCATAGTAGCGGACAACATCCCTCATAACCGGTACCAAATAGTTTTTCATAAAAAGTTCCTAATTTTGAGAAAACCAGCGTTAGATGTCTTTCGCCATACAAATTTCTGGCGGTTAACTCTTGCTGGCTATTTTGCGCATATACTATAGCGCCTAGATGTGGCTGCGGCGGGTAGAAAATCAGCCACTGCCTATAATTCATTTGAAAAGTTTTGAAAAACAGTGTTGCGCATTCGGGGTTGCCGGTTGATTTGATTGTCCAGGGATCAGATTTCGCGTCTTTGTTTATAGTGTCTTTACTTTGAACGACCACGAAGGGGTGGCGTAATGTGGCCATTTGGTTAAATGTGAGGTCACTGACCGAGGGACGAGGTCATAAGCTTCAATACATGACATGATCGTCTCCCTGAACACATAACTCTTCACTAACGAAAATGTCGTCGACCAAGACAGTTTAATGTGGAAAATTAAGAGCTAGCAAAGTTTTAGATAATGCAAGATTAAGTGGTCAGTGGAATAGAAGTTGGACATCACTGGACAACCGCTACTGACCTCCTTTGTGGCGAAACGTGAATTCTATGTTTGTTACATTATCAGAACCCTGCCGTTATTGGAATTAGAATCCCGAGAGAAGCTGTTTTGATTTTGAAGACCATACGAAAGCCGTCGTGCATTGATCTCGTGTACCTAATACTGACATCGGTGACTAGAAAGCCAATCCGTCACCATATTCGTAGGTGGAGAGTGCGCGTTTTCATCCCGAAAGCTACGACGGCACCCCAGAAGACTAGCGATGGAGTCGTCGGCGTTCTGGGATAAGCCCCAATTAAAGGAGAGGAAGCAGTGAAGAAAGAAAAGGTGTGGTGGAGCTGTGGTAAGGAATAAGGGGCTTGAAGAAAAGGTCAGATTAGTTGCTAAGGAAGTAAGAAAGCGCTGATTAGAAAGTGATAGAAGGAGAGGGAACGAGTAAAAAGTGATAAGCCAAATACTGTGTTCTGTTTTGTGGAAATACTGTGGTTTTTTCCTATTATTGCGAGAATGACCTTTAATTGCTTATTATTCGGCAACTCGGCCGTACGAAAATCATTTTTATGTTAAATATCTTGACTGTGCACATGCTTCGAAATGGACAAATTGATATGAAATTTGCGAAACAGAATCCACATGTCTTGGAGGGACTCGATCCCTCACAACTCCTACTCTCTAGATAGGCGTGATAACCCCTACACAACAAGACCACTTAAAGGTCACGTGTGCGGAAAACCCATAAAAATCCGAGTACCAACTTCCACCGCGTTTAGCTCTTGTTTTGCAAGGGTTCGAGTCCCTCCAAGACACGTGGATTCTTTTTCGCAAATTTCATATCAATTTGTCCATTTCGAAACATGTGCTGTGCATATGCACAGCCAAGATACCTAAAAAAAGGGAATTACCAGTCTGCGAGTTATTTAAGGTGTGCGTGCCGACCCTGAGATCGTTTGATTCAGGGATTCTTTTATTTCTCAAGGGGACTTACTCTATAATTACAAATTCCAAAGATCTCTGCACAATCATTAAAAAAACCCTTGGAATTTCCGAAAAATTCCTCTTTGAAATTCCGAATTGTTTTAGCATAGCATAGCATACTTACGGTGTACTTCGTAGATTGGACACTAGTGCTACTCATGTTTTTCTTTTGAAATCCTTATCCAGATTGCTATCAAAAATCAAGGTGGGTGTGGTCCTTGGTTTCAATCTAGGACAAAATTATAAAAGCATAAGGATTACTACTCCTGGCCACGCCCATCTGCACCGTAACTTGGGAGGGGGAGGAAGTGCTAATTTAGTACTTACTTAATGAGAGGCCCCCAACTCAGCGACACCCTCATAAGTACCACGGAGTTGGATATTGAGAAAGGTATTCGTTGGGTCAGGATTTGTCTGTAGCTGACAATGTGACCATGGTAGATCTGACACCGTAACACACCACGCAAAGATGTCTACCCAGCGTTACGGGGCTCTTTCAAATTCCGATTTTTTTTATCATTAACCCGAAGATTTACCGTGGAAATTTTGAAGAGTTTCCTCTGGGATTTTTTTTTTCGTAAGAATGTCTAAAAATTCCCTGTGAAATTCGTCCAGAAATGTACAATGAATCACAATAAAATTATTCAAAAACATTTTTCAAACGAAGATTGTATCTCTTCGATACAAAAACTCGACACCACCCCAGTGCATTCAAACTCACTGATCGTAAATTTAGGTCAACATAGTCAAAGAGATTCATATCACAGATATACAACAGATGTAAATTATTTTTTAGATTTTCAAGACTTAGGAAAAGTAGTATTAATCCGTTGATTGTCGGTCGTTTCAAAAGAGTGTACTTAATTATTGTAGTGACATTAAGCTAAATCAAAACCAGCGGATTTAATCATGCGGTCTCGAAAACCGCAAAAGCCGGTTTTGAAGGAACTTGTATTTGTATGCGTGTACAAAATCCTAGAGTATGAGAATGCTGATTGCATTGATTTGTGTAAGTAAATTGAAAGGGGCATTCTCTTTTTTGGTGAACATCGAAAAAGTTGTTGAATCTATTCTTGATTTATCATATCATATCTTTGTGACTAAGGATTCTGAATAAAAATAGTATTGTGTGTAATGCATTCTGAGAATCGTTTTCTTCATTTCACTGTTTCTATTCAAAAACATGTAATCAAGAAAGTATAATGAATTTAAAAACTGCCAAGATAACGAAGCCCTAATCTTATTTCATCTCAACGACATCAACTATTTTCACATGTACCGTTCTTGCGAAAACTAACGAGAAGATGGGACAACTCATACCCTAACCGTCCCTTTAGCGACCGGAGAATATGAACACTGAAGTTCGTTTTCACCGAGGGCTTCGTTCACTTTCCCCTTATCAACTATCATCCACACAGCTTCCATGCCTGCGCCTGGTACCCATTCGAGTGTTCTAGGCGAAGCCTGTTTTGTCTTATTTCCAGCGGAAATAAATTTCACCGAGGCGTGACTGCAAAACCAACCAAGGCTCAACAGAATGGGGCCCTTCTCGGGCACTGCATTTAAGGGCCTACGATAGCGTAAAGCATCCGGAGATTCTGAGTGGTTTTGTTAGGCATTCCGTCCGTGCAGATAACGGTGACACTTTTGAAGATTTTCATGCAAAGGTTTATTGCCCTGGCATAAAAATACTGAGTGAATTTTAGTTTCATAAGCAGAGGTTAAGACAAACAATGCTGAGATTGTTTTGTTTCGAAAAAGTTTATCAAAAAACGACGCTGTAATGCAACGAAATCTCAATTTGACATAAAATCTTTACGATGTTCTTGGATGACAAGCTCTGTTTCTGCAATGTTCCTTACTTCGCCTTTCGCCATTACATTCTGAGTACTGAGGCTTTGATGGTCAGTTGTAGAGACAATAGCAGGGTTGATGAGTCGTCCATAAAATTTACTCTAATAAGTAATCGTAGAAGCTTCCGAGTATTTCCTGTTCAATCGCTTAACTTAATTGACGGTTGAAATAAATTAAAACATTCACATACTACTAATTGAAAGATAATATAAATGCATAAATTGTATCATTTTAGTGTCTTCTTCTTATTGGCATAACATCCCCACACTGGGACAGAGCCGCCTCGCAGCTTAGTGTTCATTAAGCACTTCCACAGTTATTAACTGCGAGGTTTCTAGGCCAAGTTACCATTTTTGCATTCGTATATCATGAGGCTAACACGATGATACTTTTATGCCCAGGGAAGTCGAGACAATTTCCAATCCGAAAATTGCCTAGACCGGCACCGGGAATCGAACCCAGCCACCCTCAGCATGGTCTTGCTTTGTGGCCGCGCGTCTTACCGCACGGCTAAGGAGGGCCCCTAAGGAGGGCCCCTAAGGAGGGCCCCTAATCATTTTAGTGTGGACATACATATTCCATGACGATGACTCACTATCATGAATATGATTCGCATATTCGAGGTCAATTGAGCTAAGCGATTTTTTTGTCAGGCGTTATTGCACATAGATTGAAATTTTATAACAACTTTATCGTCCCTTCTTCGTGAAAAATCGCCCTGCATCGCAAGGAGAAAAATTCAATTTAACACAGCGCTTTTAAAAATTTTGCTCTATCATCACTCCTCCACCCACATAGTTCGTCCAAAATTTGTATTCCGCTGCTGCTAGCTGCACTGGTTAATGGGGTGAAAGCACTTGTGAAAATTTATGCAAATGATGAGATGGCTACCACAGAACCGGGAATAAAAACGAATGGAAAATAATCAGGATTCAGCTGGATCGGATTTTGTTGAATTGGACTAACAGCAATCCTTTTCGAAATGCGCTTGATCATTTTTGTATATAGAAGGAGATGATCTTTTCAACAAATTGAACAATAACATGTACGGAGATATCAGAATTTATCAGTGTATAGTTTCACATATTTAGAAATGAAAAATGATTCTCGGGTGTCCAAAATATGGATTGATTGAAGATTAGTTAAATTCGTTATATGTGGAAACCTTGGACAACATTCCCAACTTCAAAATTGCCTAAATTATTCAATTGGAATTTAAGCTCCATCCACACAGTTGATGGAATAAAAACAAATCAGCTAACTGTTAACTAATAGAATAGTAAAAGTATAATCGCATTACAATACTATGATTACTGTCATCAATTGCCAATTAAGATAGGCATTGAACGAAAAGCCGGTCCGTGGGCATACAACCAGGATTCCATCACTCAACAATCATTTTTCAATCATTTTTCGGACTGTTATTTATCGATTCAATTAGGCTCTTGTGATGTTATTTTTTCTTCGGCCATAAGAATGCTCGCTGTCGTGGGAAATGATTTTCCAGTGTTTAAAAAGAACGAAGAGAGCTAATGGGCAATTATTTTCCGCTTTATTTGATTCTGTCCCGTTTCATTGAGCTGATTATTACTTGCTCTTAAATTTCAACTTGGGGCAAGCCAGTAGCGCGAATATCCTAAAGAAAAACCAACGCACATAAATCATAATAGCGACGCTAGGCTACAAGGATCCGGCACATGCACTCCACTTTGTAAGGAGAATATCCGTCATGCATTTCGAGGTGGCTTTTGTTTCCGGCAATAAATTATGTTATCTTATTATATCACACATTAAATTTTTCTTAAGGTTCTGAATATTGACTTTTTTACTTTGAAACCAATAATGAAACAAAACTGGATAGCAAGTAACTTACATTACTTCTTTGACGTAAGATTACGACCTTTTTTAAATGTTAGAGAGATGTGGTATATTTTACATCTTGGATAAAACAAAACGTTCCGAAACATGTTTTTTTTCTAGCTATACAAATAGAGTTACAATTTGAAAAGGAACCGCATGAATGAATAAGTTTTCCATGTCACCCAACTGTAAAGCTTAACATTCTATTGCGATATACAAGCTTTATAGGAATATTATTACTCCAATCAAATAAAACTTCTAACTAAACTAAAGAAAACGGTAGAAGAAAACCAATTCTTTGACATGCGAATTTAACTACCTAAGGATGGCCAAACTGACTACTAACCACTACGCCAAGGCCACCCAGCCTCCGGTTGCATAAATTTACATAAATTTTGAAACATTTGAATATTCATCCATGAATATTTTTTTCCCGAAGGATGATTTACTCTCACCGTGCTTGCTAGGCTAGTTACTAGGGAGGAGTTTCGCATTGATTCAGTTACTCGGTGGCAAGTTTCTTGAAGCAACAATGTCACTGCCACTCTTGACCTAAATTATTAGAATTTTAATATTCATTCATTTTTCTCGTCTATCTTCCCCTTAGTCTATTCAAATAGCGTACGGGTTTAATGAGTGATTAATCTAATAATTATTTTTTTGAGAATTATCTAACAGCAAATATCATTGTGTGTTAGAACTGACACTTTCTTGGGGTTTTGAGTATGCCTTAATTAGAGACATTGCATCCCTCGGCTGGTTTATCTCTAGTTGGTTCTTGTGTAAATTTCATGGATAATGGGGAATTCACAAAAGTTTTATATTACTGCCCGCTGCGACAGCCCCTTAATCATGAACATTAATGGTCCTTCGAAACGGATTTGTGCGTTTTTACCTAGAGGTACTCAGTAGGAGTAGGACCAAGTACTGCTACTTCGAATCAATTGGCGATAGCAATCATTCGTTCACGATGGACGTAGCTAAAAGGGTTCTGTAGTGAACACGATCCACCGTCTGGTTATTTAAAATATGTAACTACACGGTAAATAATATACACGTCCATGAGAACTGTTCTGCATTTGAATATGCACTGCTTTAGAATCAAATCATTATCAAGAGCTGAGCTCGTCGAATTAAAAGACCACCACTTCCACGTGGTCACGTTAACACAATGTTTTGAATATTAAACAACAAAATAAAAAAATAGAATTACCTCAGCTCAGATTTGAATAACATTATGCAACAAATGTACGTTACAAATTAAATTCAACAAACCATATGCATTCTGCAAGGCCCATTCGATGAAATGCAAACATTATTCTCGATGTGAGGATCAGAAATTCAGCTTGGCAGAGGAGAGAAACCAAGTTTCTTTAAAAATACGTAATTTTGTAAATTTAATTCCATTTTTCACAACACATGTATGTGCCGAATAAAATCCAATAATCCACATGCATTTTATAAGGCCCATTCTACTTAATTCAAACTTCATTCTCAAAATGTGGAGCAGAAATTCGATTTTGCAGAGGAGTGAAACCAAATTTCTATGAAAATATGTAGTTTTATGGAGGGGGTCCCGTGGCGCAGTTGGCTACACGTTCGCCTTATAAGCGGACGGCCATGGGTTCGATTCCAAGCCCCTCCACCAAGCCCTTGTCAGTCGCCGGAGGTGCAGCCCAAACGGTGGCGTTTTGGAGTGCCCGTCTTAACGGCACAGTTGGCCGATGATGACTGATAAATTGTTCTTCTCGGAGGCATTCCTCCAACGTACCCGGTTGAATGGCAACCGAAACAATGCAACGTTAAATTGGATTCACGATATGGACAAATGGACAACAATGGACTCTCGATGAGATGGACCCGGCAATGATAACAATAACGAACGTCTTAAAATAGATTCTGTGTGGATTCTGCACAGCAGAATACCACAGTAGATCACGACACAGTAGCGGTTATGAAACACAGAGTGTCTATTAATTAAAGAAAGCGATTAAAAACGTACTTTTGTGAATTAAAATCCATTTATCTCAAAAACTGGACGTGTTACAGAAAATCTGAATATGTATCTGCATTTAGCGTAGAAAAAATATATTGAACACATTGAAAATGGTTGAAGGGAGCGAAAAACATGTTAACATGTTAACATGTCTACAAAGTCCACTGCTTCAGAGCTTTTAATTTAAAAAAACTTAGCATAAAACGCACATTTTGATGAGCAGGTTGACGAATGTGACTAAGTGTTTAGTGAAATGTATGTATGAGAGGAATGAAATGCAAATGTAACGATCTGAACCCATTCGAAGCTTGACAAAAGTAGAAAAATCTCGTTGATATTCCCCACGATTTGTGGTTGAAAAATATCCTATTTGATCTAGCCGTGACAGCTGAAAGCAGTCTTAGTAAAAGTGTGAGAGAAATGTGCGTGTTTGTACACTAGGGTGGCTTAAATTAGTATGGGAAAAACTTTTTTCAATTTTTTCGATGGGCCGCCCTCTTATTCGGTTCTATTTGATGCCTTGATGCTCTGGACAACATTTCAGCCAAATCGGTCAACGTTTGGGCGGTGCTAAACTCGTTGGGAGTTTATATGCAAAAATGTATGCAGAAACATCCAAAAACAGTGAATTTCAGATGGATGGCACAACTTACGATAAAGGACTATGACGATAAAGGACTCATTCAGATCTTGAAGAATTTAATACAGAATGTTATGCAGAAAACCACGAGAAGATTAAAGTTTTTGCATTTCTCTGAAGTGGGGTTTGAGAAAATTTTGTTTCTTTTACCCTTGAAAAGAAATAAATTCATCCCTACAACACTCCAGTAAAATGCTAATATCTTTGCCTAATAAACTCTAATCTTCTCGCGGTTTTCAGCATAACATTCTGTATTAAATCCTACAAGAACTGAATGAGTATCATCATGGTTCTTGATCGTAAATTGTGTCGTTCAACTGCAAATCACTGTTTTTGGATGTTTCTGCATACATTTTTCCATATAAACTTCCAACGAGTTTAGCACCGCCCAAACGTTGACCGATTTGGCTGAAATTTTGTCCAGAGCATCAAGGCATCAAATAGAACCGAATAAGAGTGCGGCCCATCAAAAAATTTGAAAAAGTGTTTTTTGAGCCACCCTAATGTACACGCTCGCAGCAGGCCTAAAGTGCATGATAGATTCACTATATACTCAGATTAGGGTAAATGATGTATCTTGGACAAGCGCAGGACATTCATTAGAAAATATATCGAGATTGATTAGTATAAAACAATTGAAAACCACTAGGTTCATCCAAATTCATAACCTATGATTAGTCTTGTGTCTCCATTGCCCAATTTTTGAGTAAATTACGTTTACTAGGTGTAAACTGTGATATGCTGCGAACTGAAATATTTTCTTTTTGGACATCAAATATATAATTTCGACATGGAAAATGCATATATTTTGGACAGAGTCATTTTCTCCCAATTTAAAAATGGCCTCCTACAGATCTCAATAGTATGACTTACCTACACGTATCCACATTCATTTAAATGCATTTATTTGCTTAACTGACATAGATTAAACCAGAAATTAACATTATTTCGCAATCTTATCGATATCATTGAAAACAGCCTGAAAGTTGGCAATTAATGGTTCATCCATGCACTGTACATGGGGTGACCAATAAATGTCTGATGAATAAAAACATAACTTCATTTTGGTCACTCCTTTTTCATCCGTCTCAAGTTCATGTTAAGCGATTGGAATATGTTAGTATCTCAATTACAATCAAACTTTGGCCGCAGGACCTCAAGATTGCCGTTTGAACCAATTTAAACGTGTTTCAGGTGCATGTTACGAAGAGTCCTATAATGCATGTTCTCCTGCATACTGGCGTCCAGCAGGCACTTTGGTAGATAGCTTTACATTTTAGATAATTTTAAAGATAAATAATAGTTGATTTGTGAATTCTCATCAGGAGCCGCTAGAGTTGAGGTAAAAGTATGCAATGATCATACTTTCGATAAAAAATTTCCTACACATTATCTAAAATTGATCGAAGAAGCTCAGGCTTGTCCAAAATATGTACATGTCCAAAATATATCATTTACCCTATGTATGGGAGGAGAAGACCGCCAGCTGTCATCGAGAGAAAAAGTAAAATCATGGAAATTTCATGGTAGGTATAGGAAATGAAGTATATTTTTGTTATAAAATAAACATTAAAGATGTTTTTCGAAAAAAATCTTGGATGAAGGGGTTAGAATGTCTCCCGAGAACAGTAAAAGGATACCGGAGCGTGTAGGTCTCCGAGGTCTCTCTCTCTCTCTTTTTTGTTTCTTTCGGAGCGAGCAGGTCTCCGATGCAATTTTGTTCACTCCGGAGCGAACAGGACTCCGAGGCATTTTTTGTTTATTTTTTTTTGGGCGAGCAGGCCTCAGAGTCATCTTTTTGTTTATTCTGGAGCGAGTAGGTCTCCGAGGCATTTTGTTTTGTTTATTATGGAGCGAGCACGACTCCGATGCATTTTTTTTTCGTTTAATCTGGAGCGCGAAGGTATCTCAGGCATATTTTTCTGTATCTTGCGGAGCGAGTAGGATTGCGAGGCATTTTTTTTATTTATTCCGGAGCGAGGCATTTTTTTGTTTATCATAAGCGAGTAGGGCTTCAAGGCATTTTTTTTGTATACTCTGGAGCGAGGTATTTTTTGTTTATTCCAGAGCGAGCAGGTCTGCGTGAGCAGGACTTCAAGGCATTTTGTTTTGTTAATCCTTTGTTTATCTCGAACCTAGCAAGACTCCGAGACATTTTTGTTTGTTCCGGAGCGAGCTGGTCTCCGAGGTATTTTTTTAATTTCTTTCAGAGCGAGCAAGCCTCCAAAGCATTTTTGTTTACTCTGAAGCAAACAGGACTCCAAAGCATTTTTGAATTATTCCGGAAGGAGCAGGTATCACAGGCATTTTTCCATTTTCTTCCAGTGCGAGGCATTTTTTTTATTCCGGAGCAAGCAGGACTCCGAGGTATTTTTTGTTTATTTCGGAGCGAGCAGGTCTCCGAGGCAATTTTTCTTCCGGAGCGAACAGGGCTCCTAAGCATTTTTTATTTCCCGGAGCAAACAGGATTTCGAGGCATTTTGTTTTTTTTTTAATTCTAGAACAAGCAGGTCTCAGAGCCATCTTTTAATTTATTTTGGAGCGAGCAGGACTCTGAAGCTTTTTTTTATTCCTGGGTGAGCAGGACTTTAAGGCATTTTTTTTTATTTCGGTGCGAGCAGGTCGCCGATGCAATTTTGTTTACTCCAGAACGAACAGGACTCCGAGGCATTTTTTCACCCGAAGCAAACAGGACTCCGAGGCAAGAGCTTATTTAATTTTTTCATTTTGAGGCGAGCAGGTCTCAGAGTCATCTTTTTGTTTATTCCGGAGCGAATATCTCCGTGGAATTTTGTTTTGTTTAATCTGGAGCGAACAGGACTCCGTTGCATTTTTTGTTGTTTAATCTGGAGCGAGAAGGTATCCCAGGCAAACAGGACTTCGAGGCATTTTGTTTTTTTATTCCAGAACAAGCAGGTCTCAGAGACATCTTTTTGTTTATTTTGGAGCGACCAGGACTCGGAGGCCTTTTTTTTATTCCGGAGCGAGCAGGATTCTGAGGCATTTTATTTTTCACTCCGGAGCGAGCAGGTCTCCAAGTCATTTATTGTTTGTTTATTCCGAAGCGAGTAAGTCTCCGAGGTATTTTTTTGTTGTTCCGGAGCGAGCAGAACTTCGAGCCATTTTTTTAAATTTGGGAGCGGAATAGGACTCCGAGGCATTTTGATGTAGGGCTAGTCTTTGTGTCCTATATAAAAGTATGTTTTACGAATGTGAAAATCTAAAAACGCCAATACACGGAGAAAAATATTTATATTGACTATATGTGTCGTTTTGAATATTATATTTGGCGGGAATCTGCAAAATCGCACCAAGCGTCAACAAAAAATTCCTCATTTTAACTTTCGGTTAGCAGATTTAATTGATCACAAATAGTATCGAATATCCCTCAACCTCATAACTGTGGATATTCTTGTCTTTGAAAAACAAAATGTGAATTTCGTTCTGCCGATTTGATCAAATCAGATTTTCAGTAAGAAATCGGGTTCGGGGAGATTTAGTGATCCAATTTGGAAGTAGATATGAAGTTACGAAATTTTGTAAGAAGATTGATTTTGTATGGAAAATCAATTGGATGTTTAGTTTCTCTAGGATTAAATTTATTAATTCCATTTCGAAATTGTATATGGATGATGGTTTTGAAGTAAGAGATTGAATTTATGGATTATAATTGAATATTATTCTATGGATTCTGATTTGAAGTTTAGATCGAAAATTTTATCTGGAGATTGATTTAGGATTAATAATGAAATGAAAATCACATCACATTTTTCGCATAGATCAGGATAAAAAAATGGGTTTGAAGTTAAGATTTGTAGTTTAGAGAGGGAGCTCTTTTTTAGTTTTAAATCAAGATAGAATTTCCGCACCCTATAAGTTTGGAAATCGAATTCGAAGATTTTTTTGGCCATCTTGTTTGAATATTGGATATCATATGAATTTGAAAGAATAATGCGAAAGTGATTTCCGACCAGTTAGAAAGATGGAATCGCCGTCTTCGACCAGAGGTCGCATAGACTGAATACTTAACATCTAGCATTGGACAACGGACAGAACATTTACACAATACCCAGTGGACGAGTAGAGAACTTTCTGCGTTACGAAAAGTTTTCTCCTTGCCAGTGCAGTAATCGAACCCACACTTCACAGCTCATGCGTCTAGACGACTTAACCGCACGACCACAAAGCCCTGATTTTTAACAGGAAGTTGTCTAGTTATCCTGGTATTCGTTTTAATTCTACTGAATTTTCTAGGTATATTTTATTATTTACGGAAGCACGGAAGCTATTAATTTCCGTGGAAAATACCTATAAAGCAGGTGCCAGAATCGGTCAGTATTGTTGTGATCCGTCATCCGTCTAACAGATTATTGTTATCCATATGACGGACTTGCTTTCTAGACTTGGGAATATCGTTGAAACTGAATATATTTTCGATCCTACTGAGTATATTCTAAAATTATTTTAAAGCGCAAAGATCTGAATTGCTAAAATACATTGTGCGGAGGTGACATCCATTAAATAACATTGTCTAAATGTATAACATATGCTGATACCAAGCAAGCTCAGACGTTCCTGAAATAAAATTAATCGTCTGAAAAGTTCAGCTGCACTATCTTCCACCACAGCCAGCAGAACCAACCACCGAGTAAAAGTGAACCAGCAATGAGAGTCTCAAATTCAATTTAAACTCCAGGTGAAGGTATGAATTTTTTTCTTCTCATTTCCTTTACTTTCCAGACGATTTCTCGCACCACGAAATACATTTTCCCATTGTCGTGGATGCTGAGAGCATGCTAAGTAGATTTTCGTCTACCTTTTAGCTTCCTGATCTTTCTTCCACCGATAGACAAGTTTTTAATCTGGAAAGTCAACCATTTGTGCATTTATCCTTTTTGGCTTTCTCGTACAATGAGTGTGCGTAGAGGCTGTAGCATCACTCCGAACCCGAACTTTGGCAAGAAGGCCTGAGTTATATACCAATCGACTTAGGTCGACTAACTGAAATGATTTTTTTATGTGAACAATGAAAAGAGATCCACCTCTTTAAACGTAGCAACAATCAATTAAATTGCAACAAATTGCCTTCGAAGAAGATTTCAGTCAATTTCTCATTCTATTGAAAATTAATCACATTGATCATTGCTGCGGATTGTAAGTAGACCAAATTACCATTTTTTTTACAAAGGAATTTTTATTGCCAGATAAGCTTTAAAACGCGGACTAATAGAATGTACTACATATATTCCTACATTCATTCCTACGTCTTCGATATCTGACCATGATTTGCACCTAGTCACGTTTAGCACGGTCTACATTCAAAGATGCGCCTTGTACCATTAGACAACTGAAGGCTTCTCAGAAAATGTTGCATCTGATTTACGCATATGTGGAGCTGATCTTTCCCATTATGGTTACAAGTTCTACATAATCAACTAAGCACAAATAAATGGAAAAGTTATGCTTTCACAGAACGCTAACGCTCATGGAGTATATGTATGTTTATGAAACCGGCTGCCAGCAAATTGCAACTGCATGGCATTTTCAAACCTAGCCAACTGAATGTGATTTACTCAGTTGAAAAGTTTTACATTCAAGCACTTCTTAATGGAGAAGCACATATGTGAAATACCTGTTCCGGGTAGAACGGAAACTTATGGTTGAAGATAATTCGCCGACAACACATACTCACAATCTTAAAGTGATGTGAGGACGGATCCAGATGGCAATAATTTCTAAACGATGAACTTTGACGAGTTTGCATTCGACATTCAAGCTGGTTCAAATGGTAGTTGTGATTTGAATTCCCTCAAAAGTACGAATTTTTCGAGTACCGCTTATGTAGGAAGGTAATCGCTATTACGCCTACCAAAAAAATCGTTGATAGTATATTATTTCGAAAAAAAAATACACTATAAATACTTCTCACCACATTATTTTGGAAAAGTATCCTCCTGGTTTATTGCTAGAAACATTCTCAATTCAAGTAATTCATTGTGTTTTCTTCGAAACAAGAAAAATGAAACGTGAACAAAAATCAATGATTTGTGGTCTAACTTTGAGCACCGTTGGCCAATATTAGCCAAATGTGTCCCGACTAGACCACTTTTTCCCACCTATAATAGTGCTCCTGTTTCTGGTGTACAAACAAACCAACTGAATGCTTTTGCGGTTTCATTGTAATCGGTCACGAGCAACTGGACGGCAAAAAGTCCAAGTGTGAAATGCGACACCTAGTCTGCTGTCCCAGCTGTTCATCAAACTGGTTAGTTGGAAATAGTAGCACCATAGGATCCACCACATATGGCAATACCATGTTGTAATCAAATTACTTTCCCGGTGCGAGTAAGTGGTATGAAAACTGCTAGCCTGCTCGATAGTTTAAATTGGATATTTTTTCATCATTTTCACTAAAAGCTTTTAAATTTAATTTCACCCGGAAATAGTCACGTTGGTATCGGGAAATGACCAACCAACATAATTAATGTATGCATGAGATTCTCCGACCGGACAATATGTGTTCCTGTAAAACGTCAACCGTTTTGAAGCTATTTTAATTGAAAAAAAGTTACCATAGATTTGAAGGGCTCAGGGGCAGAGAAGAATGGCATTCTCGGATATTTGCGAACCTTTTTCATATGTGAGCGACACGTGGTGAATAATTTATTAACTTCCATTCATGCGCTAGAAGGACAAGCGCATTAATCCAACAGGCGTTAAATCTGCCTACCCAAGCGAATGTTGAAGGCTCTTTCACTGGTCTATAGCGTGCACACATGCTGGGAAGTGTGAAACGTGGAAATTAATTTGCAATTAGAATACGCTCTTAATCTCTTTTATTAAATCCTATCGTTTCAGCTCGGCATCGCAGTTGGCTTTCTTTTACCGCCCGTGCTCGTTCAAAATCACGCCGATTTGAATCTAGTAGGCGATGATTTGAGGCTCATGTTCTACATCGTGGCCGGTTTTACCAGCCTGCTGGTGGTGCTGGTTTTCATCTGTGAGTACGCTTAAGAATCACGAACGATTATCCCCGCAATACAAAATGCTCCTTTTGATAGTCTTCAAGGCGGCACCTCCGACGCCTCCATCGGCAGCCCAGGAAGCGACCAAGACGCCGAATCCGCTCCAGTCGTCCCCGTTCCTGCACTCCATCAAGCGGTTGGTCCTGAACCGAAACTACGTCCTGCTGCTGGTATCCTACGGCATGAACGTCGGTGTGTTCTACGCCATATCAACCCTTCTGAACCAGGTTAGTGCGCGATATTATAATGAATTAAGAACGCCTCACCAGAATAGCTGGTGGGTGGAGCTGATGGTGCCTAATACAGATTATAATAGCTTAAGGGGAAGGTACACATATATGATTGGGCCAATCAAACATTTTCAGTGGATTTCTTTATATTGAAGTGCAAACTCTTTAAACTTTTGCCTTTATAATTTGGACAAGTTTTATTTCTAAGGGAAATTCTTCGGAATTCCATTTGGCCGAAACAGTTATAAAATCTGATATGGTTTGAAACAAAAATGTCTTACTTATAATGTGATCCAAGAAGCCATCTGCCCTAACAGGTCGTTTTGCCGAAAAAGTCATAAGGCCGAAAATGTTGTTCGGCCATACTGGTCCTGCGCTTAGCTAGCGAGAAACAATAAATATGCAGCACAGCTCACCAATTGAATAACCTTCTTGGGATTAGAAAACTATTCTGTACATGTAAATATTCAGGAGTTTCATCAATTCAATACCAATAACGATGCCGGTCACGTCCTCACAGTCAATTTAGGATGAGGAGAGAAAAAAATATTCCAACACTCTTTGCTACAAGAGACCGAGGAATCCTCTGCATCTCCGTGAGCGCCACGGAAAAGGGATAGTTAGTTGAGAAGATAATTCATGGGAAGTCAACTTGGTAAGCGAGTACATATTTATTATGAACGAAGTTATTTTTTTCATTGTCTTTATTTATTAGGCTCAGCTGTTTTATTAAAACTCTACGGAGCCAAGAACAAAAGAAATTATATAAATATAACATAAAATATAATTAATAATATGATTTACGAACGCATTTCTTCTTCGGGTGTGTTGTTGAACCGGTACTTGAACCAGAGCCCGACGCAGACAATTGAGCCCGTCACTGCGTCGCTGGTGGATGAGCCAAAGCTTCCTTCATGGCGATTGCCACCTCCTCCAAAGTAACATCATCTTTCTTCCTTCGATTTTTTTCCCTGGATGTATGTTTTCACGAACCACCGACTGCCTCTGGTTTTCTGATTTTGGATTTTCTTCTGGAACTTCGTTGAAGTCCTCATCCGAGGTTTCCAACGATTCCTGCTTTTCTTCATTTCCAGAGACAACGGCAGCGTATGAAGTACACTGTACTTGTTTTTCGGGCTTCTTCCGTTCTTGCTGAGGACAAGAATCCCTCCGATAACCTACTGCTTGACAAAGGAAGCATATTCTTCCTTTTAGACCTGCTACAACCAGGGTTGCCATTATGCCAGATATTTCTGGCACTGCCAGACTTTTTGGTACCAAAAAGAGAAAAAGAGAAACCATCCACAATGCCAGACTTTTAAAATTTCAGACAGATTTTTTGTGACCAGAATCGGTAGTATATGAGTTACAGAAAATCATCTAATACAAGTGTGCTGTTCGGGAAGCTACGGCTCAAATAGTTCTACACAGTACATTGACAAGTAAAAAATGACCGCAACTTCAACTCGCTTCCAAAAACTCATTTTTAAACAAATTTCAATATTTTATAATTAAAGCGAAGGTGTGAAGATTCCGCGGATGTTGTTCCGGACTGCAGTTCAGCCATGCTTATTTCCAGAGATCGGTTTAAAAGAAACAAAAATTAAAGGGCCAATTTCTGGCGTAATTTCTTACGTTTGGAGTTCTGGAAATGCTTACATCGTTCTGAAATAATAATCTCAATAAAATGTAATCATTGTCTATTTCCATGGCTTATCACATTTCTTGGTTACTAGCAGACCCGACGAACTTCGTTTCGCTTAAAATTGATTTATTCTCTGTTTAGGTCTCGAGTTATGCAGGAATTCATGATTCATTTGTATGGGAGCCCCCCTTTCCTAAGTAGGGAGGGGTCTCGAACCATCTTAAGAACCTTCCCCGGCCCCAAAAACCTCTACATACAAATTTTCACGCCAATCGGTTCAGTAGTTTCCGAGTCTATAAGGGTCAGACAGACAGAAATTCATTTTTATGTATATAGATTCAACAATCCGGTGTTTTTCTGGAGGATCCGAAACATCATTAAACCCATTTTGATGGACCTGAGTGGTCACCGGAGGTCCTTTGGGATATTCAAAGCATCCGTAAAAGTAGACAGTTTGTAAAACTCATTCGTCTCTGAATAACAAATGATTGATGTGGTCCATTCTCATGAATCTGGGTGGAGATGATGACGAAGATCCGGAACCTCCGTAAAAGTGGTAAATTCTTGATACTCATCTTAGAGGAGGGCAATTTTGTTGAAATCTTTTCATTACAAGCAACAAATGATTGTCTTAATCCCTTCTCATAGATTTGTAACGCCCCGTAAGATCAAAATACTCTATTATGGACGATTTATAAAAATTATGACGGCACAATTTTTTTTGTTACAAAAATTCAATTATTAACTATGTTTATCAAAACTATTTTTGGAATATCTGTGGGCTTACCATTTTTAATCTGAATACTTTGTAATTCGAGCTACGTTTATTAATCGAATGAATTAAAAATGACTTCAAAGTCATTTAGAGTTACTTAGAAATTCAAATTTAAAACGAACCCTGTTTTGAAATAAGTCAAGTAACTTGACTTGACTTAAGTTACTCAAATAATTATTTATAATTTTTAAAAACATTCAGAGCTTAGATTTCATTCAATTCGTTCAGTTCGAACATGGGTTATTCTTTTTTGATGTATTCCCCTGATTTGGATCATTGCCTTCACAGGTAAAGCTGAATTTGAAGGGACAGTAACTCTGGAATAAAGTTGAAATTATTGATTACCAAATTTTGAAGAGGACTGTTTACATAGGCACTGTTTCATATACCATATTATGATTGTTGAACGTCAAATTGAGGGGAACTCACTGGATAGAATTGTTTCGAGGATTATATTAGGCGGAAGCAGACCTTCCTTAAATTTTGATAAACATAGAGCAAAGGAAACATATTGTTAAACAGAGAAATTTTTAATATGTGTAAAAATATTTAGATCATAATTTTAGTTAGAATCGCTCAATTTAAAAAAATGATAGACAATTTGTTTCGCCAGATTTTGCCAGATTTTTAAGATGCAGCATGCCAGACTTTTCTTAAAAAGCAGTGGCAACCCTGCGCTCAGCTCGTTGACTATCAGTTCCGAGACCAAACGCTCGATTCGATGCTGCCGATGTGCTTCCTCCAAATGTCGCCAACAGAATGACTGTCTTCCCGAACTGGGCCTCTTTTATAATCGACAATGACGCAACGAACGAACAATGTGAAGAAAAATAACGAGAGAAAACCAAGCGATCGCCACCTGCTTGGTTGTTTCAAATCCAAATTTTGACATCGTCGGCAGGGTTGCCACTACTTTTTGGGAAAAGTCTGGCATGCTGCAAATTAAAAATCTGGCAAAATCTGGCGAAGAAATCCGTCTTTATCATTTTTTAGTCTTGATTTGTTTTTTTTTTAATTTCTTATATTGATTTTTCTTTTTTTTTTAAGGAATTTTAACTAAAAATGTGTTCTAATTCTAATTATTTTTGCCAATATTAGACAATTCTGTTTTGGCCCTCTTTTTACTTTTGCTCTATGTTTAATTAAAATTCATTCTTAAAAAGAATATATTTTTCCGCCTAAGATATTCGTTTAAACAATTCGATAATTGTAATAAATAGATTCTTATCATATCATTTTAAGCAATTCAACAATTTAACAATTTAGATTAGCTCTGAAATATCTGAAAACTATAAAAAGAATATAAATAATTATAGGGGAACGGCTCCTGAACTTCATCTCATGGCTCCGATGTTCATCCCATCAATTACAAAGCAATTGAAAGGTATTTAATTTGTTTTTTATTTTTGTGATTGCGACGAAATTGGTGCCGTATTTCTTTGTCTCGCGATGAAATAAATATATGTTCAGTTAATTCTATTCAGTTTCACCCTATTGGTGAAACTTGACTTCATTCAGAATTTCATTTTGAATTTCTAAGTAACACTAAGTTTAAACCATTTTTAAATTGATCGATTAACAAACAAACGGAGCTCAAATAAAAAAGCAATCAGATTAAAAGTGGTCTGTGGTACCCGTAAGCCCATAGGTATTCCAAAAGAAATTTTGATAGGCATAGTAAATAATTGAATATTTGTTAAAAGTGCCATAATAATTTGTATGAAATGTCCATAATAGCAGAGAATTTTTATCTTCCGGAGAGTAACAAGTCCATGAGAAGGGGTTAAGACAAGCATTTGTTACTCAGAGTACGATAATGAAAAGATTTGAACAAAATTGCGCTCTGAGTATCGTGAATTGACCACTTTTATGGAGGTTCCGGATTTTCCGGGGGAATTTCGGTGGCCACTCAGATTCTTTAGAACGGACCACGCCAATCATTCACTATTTAGAGAAGGATGAGTTTTACCGAATCTTCCGTATAGGACCTCCGGAGGCCAATAAGGTCGGGTCCTCCAGAAGGACGCTGAATTGACGAATAACCAGGAAATGTGATAAGTCATGGAATTAGCCAATGATTACATTTATTGGGATCATTGTTACAGAACGCTGTAAGAATTTCCAGAACTCGAAACGCAAGAAATTACGCCAAAAATTAGCTTTGAAAGATTCCTTCAAAACAGATTTCTGGAAACCAGTATGGCCAAACTGCAATCCGGAACAACATCGACGGAAACCATACATTCACTTTATTTATAAAAGATTGAAAATGATTCAAAAATGAGTTTTTGGATGCGAGATGAAGTTCTGACCGCATTTCAGTTATTGAATGAATATGAAAGTTGTTACCTTGGGCTGAAAGTCTCGCTAATAAAGACATAAAAAAATATGAAAATAATAACTGAATGACTCATTAGAAATGTTTGAACATGTTCATGCAGGTCATATTTAAAAAAATCTGTCTGAAATTTGAAAGTCTGGCAAGTCATTTCGGGTGGTTTTTCTTTTTCTCTTTTTACTGCCAAAAAGTCTGGCAGTGCCAGATATATCTGGCATAATGGCAACCTTGCTGCTAACTCTAAAACAAGGGGAAAGGGGGTGGTGTATGCGTGCGAAAATGATTTGATAATGTTTAGAGCGTTCAAAGCGCGTGGGTAACGTTTCGGTAATTCGTATTTTATGGCTAAGTAATGACACTTTTAGAATAGTTTAATTTATATTTATTTACAATAATATGATCTCTTTACTACACACTTCTTTTTGTTCATAAAACCTTGAAAAAAGCATTCACGAAGGCTAAAGTCGTTTTTGTACATGAGATGACTCTCAGTCAGGCTTGTAAAATGTCATCTGCATGTCATTTGACTAATTTGTTCATAACTTTCTTCAGAAGCCAAATTTATTCCATAATTTTGAATGTACTCATAACGCTTGAGTAGGGCTATATTTTTGTCCAAGGGTACATTGTTCTAAGAGGCTGGAGAATGAAAACTCTCCAAAATGTCACGTGTCATTTGACATAATGTCATTTGAATGACATTCTGCCTCCCACGCCCCAGATTACATATTTACAGCAAAGTCTTGTTAGACAAAGTTGTAGGTCCATTTAAGCGCTATAAGTTCGTCATACAACATGAATTGATAGCTACCTTCTGAAAAAAGTTCTGGGAAAATTATACAAACGAATGCAAATGACATTTTACAACACTGCTCTCAGTATTCTCAGAATCTACATCTGTTATAGCCTGCTGAGTTGTTATGCCCACAGAGCTACTGATTCAATCAATGGAAACGTGTAGTTTTCGGCTGTTGCAGTCTTGTAACGCAGCAAAAACAAGTTTACTTCTGCATCCGACGGTTTCGGTAAACCGAAACCGTCGGATGCAGAAGTAAACTTGTTTTTGCTGCGTTACAAGACTGCAACAGCCGAAAACTACACGTTTCCGTTAAGTATCCACAGTCGTTAAGCATTAATTCGATTCAATCAATTATTGTTTGTTTTTGCTCTGTAGAAGCAAACTGTCAAAATCTGTTCGGCTGTAATATTATACTCTCCCAAGTAACAATTGAGGTTGTATCAGAGTTTTATAGCGTTCTTCAAAACCTAATCTCAAAACCTTCCATGCAGTCCTCGCAGTTTCCACAACCTCCTGTAGATTTCTATATAACCATGTTACAGCCAGTTGGCCCAGTTGCAATCATTAAAACCTAATATGCGTTCTAGTTCAGAACCAACGGTTTTATAATACACTTCAAGTCTCACATAAAACATGCAACATAAAACCTCCTCTAGACTTGGTGGTATTGAGAACCACTATATAACCATGATACAACCACTTCATGACTATGATACAACAACCAATAAGCCGATAATGGAACAGTTGTCAACTCTCAGGTTGATTATTTGTTTATTGTTTGTACTCGAAAAACATATGTTTTTCTTCCTGCAACACATGGATTACATGTCAACAAAAAAATAAAAGAATTATTATCAGCCAGTTCAATAAAAGTTAATATCTGGCTTTGAGTGTTCTATGCATGTTTGAAGGCATGCCAGGGATTTTTCATGGTGAAACCATGATAAATAATTAGTATTTTAACAATGCGCTTTGTTAATTTGTTATTATTTAGAATTTTTTAAGTTTAACTGATTGCCTTAGTTAATTACTTTAGAAATAATTTCATTGAATAACCGCTTTGTTTGATCCAATAATCAAAGCATTGTTCCTAAAACTTATTAGGATGACCAATTTTTCCGTTTAAACGGTGAAACAGAAATTTGCATAATATTTCGATTATGAAATTCATTATTTTTTTCATATCGGCGACATTCATAATCGAAATATTATGCAAATTTCTGTTTTCTTTTATTTTTGTTGTTGACATGTAATCCATGTATTGCAGGAAGAAAAACATATTTTTTTCGAGTACAAACAATAAACAAATAATCAACCTGAGAGTTGACAACTGTTTCATTATCGGCTTATTTGTTGTTGTATCATAGTCATGAAGTGGTTGTATCATGGTTATATAGTGGTTCTCAATACCACAAAGTCTAGAGGAGGTTTTATGTTGCATGTTTTATGTGAGACTTGAAGTGTATTATAAAACCGTTGGTTCTGAACTGGAACGCATATTAGGTTTTAATGATTGCAATAAAACTGGGCCAACTGGCTGTAACATGGTTATATAGAAATCTACAGGAGGTTGTGGAAACTGCGAGGACTGCATGGAAGGTTTTGAGATTAGGTTTTGAAGAACGCTATAAAACTCTGATACAACCTCAATTGTTACTTGGGCATTACTTCTGAACTGGCCCTATCTTGGCATTTCAAACAACTAGAGGTTTTATCTTGGCCTTTCTCAAGACCATGTTACGGCTTGCAAGTTTTATATTGGTCAAACCTAAAGCTAGGTAGTTTTATTTATAATGACAACATGACAATGAATACAGATATAAAACAATCATAAACGGATGGTTCGCTCACTGTAGAGCCTAGCGATACACTGAGCGAATTGTTAAAGATCCACTTCCCTGATTCAATCCCTGAGTCGAGCATCGGCGACCAAGGCACTGGAATTGCTGTCTCAGATCCACAAGAGATCCAATCATGGGTTTCTGGGTCTAAAAAAGACGCAATAAAGGTTGCAAAGGAAGCTTTCACTCGGGCCAGGGGTTGAGAGGGCTGTGAGATCTTTCGAGCCATTTAAGTCTCCTGGCATGGATGGAATATTTCCAGCGTTGATCCAAAAGAGGAGAAAACCCTCGTTCCACCCTTGGTTGAGATTTTTAAGGCGAGTCTGATTTTGGGGCACATACCTAACGATTGGCGTCAAATCCGGGCTGTCTTCATTCCGAAGGCAGGCAAGAGAGATAAAACCAACCCCAAAGCATTCAGGCCGATAAGTTTATCCTCTGTAATGCTCAAAATTATGGAAAAGGTACTATGCGAGTACATAAATCACAAATTTATGAAAGCAATGCCTTTGTCAAAAAACCAATTCGCTTATCAAAGTGGAAAATCTACGATCTCGGCACTACATACGGTAGTTCAAAAAATCGAAAAACACTTAATGCAAAAGAAATTGCTCTTGTAGCATTTCTTGATATTGAGGGCGCATTCGATAACGCTTCTTATTCGTCTATAGGGTCAGCAATGTTGAGGAGAAAATTCGACCCATGCATTGTTACCTGGGTACATGCTATGCTAGCTAATCGGAAAATCTCCTCTGAGCTTAGCGGTTCATACATCACTGTTAAAGCAACAAGGGGGTGTCCGCAAGGCGGAGTGCTTTTTCCTTTGTTGTGGTCACTGGTGGTGGATGAGCTTCTAGACAGCTTAGAGAGAAGAGGCTTCGAAGTGGTTGGATATGCTGATGACGTTGTCATTATTGTACGAGGCAAATTCGAAAGTGTTATCGTGGAAAGAATGCAATCTGCCCTAAATCACACTTTTTCAAGGTGTCAAAAGTATCAACTAGGCATAAATCCTACAAAAACTTCCATTATCCCTTTCACCAAACGGAGAAAGGTACAACTGAAACCCCTTTTCTTGAATCAAACACAATTAGTTTATTCAAGTGAAGTAAAATATCTAGGTGTCATACTCGACGCAAAGCTTAATTGGAACTCTCATCTCCAATCAGTTGTGCAGAAAGGTCTCAATACACTTTGGGTTTGTTCAAAAACCCTTGGTAAAAGATGGGGCCTAAAACCAAGTATGATCATGTGGATATATAAAACCATTGTCCGTCCCAGGACAACTTACGCTTCCCTTGTCTGGTGGCCTAAAACTAATGAGGCTGCTGCAAGGGCTAAGCTCAACAAAATCCAACGCACCGCTTGCATAGCCATCACTGGTGCAGTTCGTAGTACACCCACTTTGGCCCTAGACGCAATGCTTCACCTGCCCCAGTTAGATCAATTCATAAAGCTGGAAGCGGAAAAAAGTGCTCTAAGGTTAAAGAGAACAAAAACACTGCTGTCGGGAGACCTTACGGGTCACCTCAGCATATTAAATGAATTTGCCATAAATCCCGCAATAGGAATTTGTAGTGACTGGATGGAAACGGTAGTCAATTATGACTTACCTTACGATGTGTTCATTCCTTCCCGCCAGGAGTGGGAAGGAGGTGGACCCAGCGTTCCAACAGGCTCTATAAATTTCTTCACAGATGGTTCGAAAATGAATAATCTGACAGGATCCAGAATCTATGGCCCTACAACAAAAATTTCTGTCCACTTAGGACAGTGGCCCACAGTATTTCAGGCGGAAATATATGCAATATTAGAATGCGTGTTATTATGCCTGAGGAGAAAGTATAGATTTGCAAAAATATGTATTTTCTCTGACAGCCAAGCGGCACTTAAGTCGCTTAATAACTTAATAACACTTGTAACTCAAAGCTAGTGTGGGAATGCATTCTGGCTTTGAAAAACTTATCCATACGCAATCGAGTCTACCTATATTGGATCCCAGGACATACGGGTCTAGAGGGAAACGAGATTGCTGATGAGCTAGCCAGGAATGGATCTAATGAAAGGTTCATTGGCCCTGAGCCCTTCTGCGGGATCTCAGATTGCTCTGTAAAAATGGAACTGAACAAATATATGGTCAGTCAAATCACATCAAACTGGAATGCACTTCCCCATACGAGCCAATCCAAAAGGCTCGTAACGATTAACCCCAAGAAAACCCAACAACTATTAGGTCTCAACAAAAGGGATCTCAACATCTACACCGGTCTAATAACTGGACACTGCCCCTGCAGATACCATCTACAAAGATCGGAGCAATCCAAACCTCAAATTGCCGCTTCTGTGACGAGGAGAGAGAAACATCAGAACACATCCTCTGCTATTGCAGTGCACTCACCCAACGTAGGTTCAAAGTTCTCAGCAAGGGCCTGCTGACATATGGATCTTATCCCCCAAGGACGTGGTTGGCTTCATAAAGCTAGTCTCGCCAGAATGGGGGAGTCACATACTGTAACTCAGGATCTCTATTCATCAATAATAGATGGTCTTGAGTTCAGTCGTATTTCACAGTAAAAGCGTATTTCACAGTAAAAGGGTATATCACAATAGTCCTAAAATCTGGACGCAGTGATCTTCACCCGACAAACGAGGAAGGAGGAGGGATCATAAACAAACTTTTTCTGCTCTCGGTGTCGAATGCAAGTACTTTTAAAAGTAAGTATTTCAATTAAAAAGCATATAGTGGCAATTGTTAAATGGTATATTTTGCACCATAAAAGTATTTTACTCGTGTTAAATTGGCAAAGCATGTATGGATTAAATACATATTTCCATACCCCTCATGGGCAAATGCTGTTTGAACAGTTTTTTCAACGACTTAAATATATAAGGGAACTGCTCCTGGATTTCATCTCATGTCTCCAATGTTCATCCCATTAAAAGCAGAGCCATGGAAAGGTAATTGATTTGTGATTTTTTTCAGCAGGAGTTCGCATGTTGACACAAAGAAGCGAAGAAATTGGTACCGTATTTCTTTGCTTCCCGATGAATGTATTTTCAGTGAGTGAGATGGAGATCAGAACAGTTCTCCTACATAATTCACGACATAGAAAAAACTGCTAATGTTTTTTAAGCGAAATGAAAAAATTTCCGTGGGTCAAACAATTTGTGCTGAAAATTTAGTTTCTATCCATAGTAGTAGTTTCAAGCTTCGTATTCCTATGCAGGTCTTCTTCAGGAGTAAAGGTTATATGTGGGTTTTATACAGGACTCTACGAAGCTTGGCAGCTTTTATAAGTCTTGATCAAAACCAACATATAACTTAACTGCTGGCTTTATGTCAGTTCCATTTTTTAGCTTATTTATTTATTATTTATTGATCACAGACAATTGTCCATCTAAATTAGTGTATTATGTTCGAATACTGAATTTTTTTTTGCTGTTCCAACGCATAAAAATAGTTTGGTTTCTTCATGATGTCTTGCCGGACCAAATTGAAGATGTTTTATTGACTGATGATTGCGAAAAATTGGGGATGTCTTGAAGTTTGCTTATGTAAAATAAAATAAATTTGAATTACTTGTGTTATGTGAAAATTATTTATTTTTGATTTTTCTACATTTTTCTTAAATGTAACGAAGCTTGATAAACTCCATTTTTAACTTGTCATAAGACGAGTTTGTACAATCCCATTGAATTTCACCACTTAATTGTATCTTGACAGATACGTATTTCGACCTCAACAGTAAGGCCGTCTTCAGTGTCTCGTACGTGACTCGACATTTTTCAATTTCTCTTCCGGTGCGTAAATGTACAGAGAAGATGTATTTCAAACTCGTGGATACGAAACGTATAACTGGCCGTGTGAAAAACAATGCATTTCCAGATTTATGCCACAAATTTCCAGCGACTGTCCTTGTGACTTGTTGATAGTCATCGCAAATGCAAGTTTTACTTAAAACTGAATATATTGTATATAGATTAGACGCCGTTCCTGATGTTACATATACATATGATGGTCGTATATAACGTGTTATCCGGAGCAAAATCGAATGTAATGTCACATTTCACATCGCCCGTGATTGCTGATTCAACGAAATCGCAAGCATATCTGATAGCATATCTACTGGAACTCAAGGGAAAAATAAAAACAAGTATGTACTTGCATTCCGAGTAACACAATTCAGACAGATTTGGTTGCAGCGAATTACTAGATTTGGTTGTACATAAGTCGAAGGGATTATCCTATGACAAGTGTGTTGTCCTTAATGTCGCACCAAAATTTACGGTGTACATGGAGCGTGTGGCATTTCCGCCTATAAGAGTGTCACTAACAAGTTTTAGATCATCTTTTAGGGCGGGGTTGGGCAATAAATGGTTATTCAGTATCAGTTAGTTTGTTGTTATTAATTTCACGTCAGTCTGTCGGTTATTACTCATTAGTCCGATTAGGAAAAGTTTCCACAATATATGAGGATTGTACATTTTACAGCAGAAAACTCATCTAATGACAAAAATAAGTAATGTCTATTAATATTAACAGTGTAGCAACTTTAGCACTTGTTTGAACATGAAAAGTGTTTGTTCCCGTGCAGGAGAAATTAAGTCAATAATACCTCATTCTATTATTAATAAATACCTACCATACTCTGTTTTGAACTAGCTTTGCATAAGAGGAAAAATACCAACGAATAATTCCAAACATTAATATGAACAATGCCTCAGGCATAACATACTCTGTGATTACAATACCAAACACATTTCAAATTATTATTTGTTTGGAATTGAAATACCTAAGCATGTTCTGTCTAAAGTATTTTGCATATTTATTTTTGGTATTATTTTTTATTATTTTATATTAAAACAACTCTGAGAATCCCCAGACCATAAATCATATAGCAACGAATAAGGGGGTTTCTACATTTGAACCATTTTTAAAGAAACTTATTTTTATTGTCTTTTGGCCCTTAGCCGGCTCATCCCGTGTCAGAGGAACTTCTTTAGATAACACGGGGATACATATCAGGAAAGTTAGTAGAATGCTTACGTTTTCATCGTTATCGCGTTGATTTGTCATGTCCACTTAAAATTGTTATTCATTAGCAACCCAAGATTGACAACTTCGCTGGTAGAGTTTCCATTTCCCGGCCATTTTTGCTATCCCGTAATTCAAGATGAATTTTTTCATATATTTCGGGAAATCCCAGAATCCCGGAATATTTCAAAATAAACTTAATTTTTTGTCTTGAAAACGATTCAACATTAAGTTTAGCGGTAAAGTTCATATTTTAAAAAGGCCGGATCATATATAGCTCAAATTGAAACTCAATTAAATTTTTATTTGAATCGGCTCGTACTTTATCAGAAAGTGGAGTGTGATTTCCGGCTTGACTGTTTTCATTGTTTTGAATATGTGTTTGATTTTGACTGGGTTTGAATTCTATACTCTATTGAAGCAACATATTTTTTGTTGGAGCATCAGGTAGTATTTGACATCTCGTTGTAGAAGGAAGAAGCGCAGTGAAAGTGTATTAGGATCATAACCAGTTGAAGATAAGTGTCGATGAATTAATCATAAAGACGTAATCACATTACGAAATCCATGGATAGAGAGTTAAAGTTAAATTTTAAATAAATTTATATAAATTTATCTATTTATAGATATGGAGATGTTCTAGATACTCAATAAACGATAAAACATCACATGGCGTTATCAAATGGAATAGCCAATATCTGTCCAGGCTTCTTCAAATGGTGATTCCAATTCCAAACACTTGAGAAAAAAACAATCAAATGTACTTTATGATCAAATTTCTACGATTACCTTTAAATCTCCGCTGTATCTTTTATGACACTTCCAAAGTAGTTAAACTTGAATAGCAGCTCACGTTTTGGTTCACGGAAATGGCGTACGGTGCCGCCATGAAGGACCGTCACTTGCAGGACCAAGGTCCCACTGCCGTATCGTTTTTCCCGTTTCAATAAATTCCAAATTGCATCCATTGACGGGGAAGTGCCTTCCGGAGAAAGGATTATGTGCACTAAGATATGTGATTATGGGGAGATGGTTTGAAATGCCCCTAATGACAGTGCGGCTGCTAATTCATTCTAAAAATCTGTTCGTATGCTTTCAAGGTGATTTATGATATCTAAAAACCTTGTAAGCAATATAAATATCTTCAAAGTTGAGAGCCGTCGCGTCGTCTTTTGCTGCAGTCGTTGAAACTGAGAAACCGTTCATCAATCAATTTTTTAGAGAGGAGATGAGAATATGTTTTACCAAGGATCAAATAACTGCTGAAAATTTGTCATACACAGAAGGCTATATTGTTGAAAAGAGTCATCAAATTCTAAAGCATATAAAAATAAGTTTACCGAATTATAAGTTCCTAAGACTTTAGGATCATTCTCCCTCACTTACATTATCCACGTTTTACCTTCCTCCCTACAGATCGTCCTTACTCACTACCCGGGCCACGAGGTGGACGCCGGTCGCATCGGCGTCTGTATCGTTTTCGCTGGGATGCTGGGATCCGTCGCTTGCGGTATCGTGCTCGATAAGACACATCGATTCAAGTAAGTTCCGGAGGCGATTACCGCCCATTTTCCCGTTTCTTTTGCCTTTTGTTTCCGCTTGGCTTCGATGAGCCGTTTTTCTTCTTGGTGGGTGGTTTGATTGAAGTGCAGATCAAATCGCTAGAGTCAATATTATGCTCCGCTCGTTGTTTTTTTTTATAGCAGCCATCGGGTGACTCTTAGAAGCAATGTTTGTATTGCCTCACAGCTCATATCATTGTTATTAATTTTTCTCCGCTCGCACTTGTATCGGGATATCAAATACACTGTTATCATTGTTTGCCATCTCGTAAGGATCCTCGAAAACATATATAAGAACGTTGAGGGTGTTGTCGTTTCTCATGTATTTTTATTGTTTTTTCTACTTCCGCAGGGAGACAACTTTGGCTGTGTATATCTTCACCATGATAGGAATGTGGATTTACACTTTCACCCTATCCGTCGGACACATCGCAGTGGTTTACGTTACGTCGTCACTATTGGGGTAGGTATCGAAATTGGCAACCTTGACCCGAGTCAATCAATCTGATTCAATCCTTGACCATCGACCTCTTTCACATAACTCATTATGATTCTTTGAACGGCCTATCTACCATGAGGTACTGAAATATCGGATCATGATAGGATTATCATATCGGATGGATTATAAAAAATAGGATTATAATACTCTCTTTGAAATCGAAGTATAATAGGATTATCAATTTACGAAGTATAATGAGCTAGCCGATTTTTTATGGATTACGGTTGCAAAAATTTCGTTCGTTGAATTCATCCTTCATTTAGGAAAACCTCGCTTGTGTCCAAAGGTTTTAGTCAGTCATTACTGACAGATATTTTAAAAATATCCAATTTTATCATTAACACAGATTCTTCATGACCGGGTATCTACCGGTAGGCTTTGAGTTTGCCGCCGAGCTGACCTATCCGGAACCGGAGGGCACTTCCACCGGGCTGCTGAATGCTGCGGCGCAAGTGTTTGGCATCGCTTTCACCATGATCTACTCGGAGATTCTCAACAGCACCGGTGACGTGATTGCGAACGTAACGATGGCTGTGATGCTGTTTCTTGGTTCGGCCGTTACGGCCATCATCAAGTCGGACCTGCGACGCCAGGCGGCCCAGAATCCGAGCGGAGCCTAAGGCGCCACCCATCGTGTTTGTGCTGTCGTCATGCTTGGTAAGACACATCAGTCGGGCATGTAATAAGTTTTCTTTTTATTGAACAGAGACATTTTCGAAATGCAAAGTGATGGTTAGAACTGTATATTTTACTGTTATTCATGCTCACTGCGTCACATGTTGTTGGTTGGTAAGATATTTATATTAGTTTTGGAGAAGATAGAGAATATTTAACGATAAAAACGGAAACAAACCAAAACGAGACAGAAATGCCAACATAAAGCTTAACGTTAACGGTAGATTTGAGCCAATTGTTCAATCGGATTATATTCAAGTGGGGAGCAAAAATTAATTACCCGTCGAGCATCTACACCCGGATGCTGTCAAAAGAATTCCTTCGTGAGATGCAAATTTGGCTAATTCTAGGCGAAGCATGCGGCAGTGTGAAAGTCAATTAAAATTCGTTTTAATACTTTTCTACTCTCGCGAAAACGGCGCCGTTGAACCCGCGACAACAGAAATTGTAGAAAGGCGAACCGTTGCGTGCCAGCGGGGGTGGCTACCGGACTGTGATACTTTGCGAAAAACGAGATAAACGGATTTGGAGAATTAATATCGTTGGGGTTTTTAAAGCGGAACCTAAATTAGTGGTGTCCCTGGTAAAAGACCTTTAAACTTTTTGGGTTGGGCGTAAATCGTTTTCGTGATTATCACAGTAATCATTGTAATTCGATGTTGAATTTCTCACCGAGAAAGTCACATTAGAATAGCTCTTATCGAAGCTTAAGGTTAAATTCGTCTTTCTTAGTGAATGAACCCATGATATTGGTTTTTGACTTGTTTAACATCTTTTTAAATTCGTGATGGGGTATTATAATGGGGATACAGTTGAACTGCCGCTAACCACAAGTCAGACTTATTTGTATATGGATGCCATATCCAGATAAGTCTGACTTGCGGTTGGCGGCAGTACAGGGCTTAAAATCAAATACTCATTTTGATCATTTTTGAGAACAATTTTGATATTGCATGATAATAGAAAGAGAAGAGAAAAATTTAACTAGAATCGTTTGTTTGCAAAAGCGTACAAATGAATCTTAATAACGAAACTGTTCATGTTCAGCTTGAGATAAACTAAATGACGAAAATATGGTACCACACCATAGTTTGCTTGGCTTTCGATTATTTGATTTGAATTCTACATGTTATGAGCAGGAATTAAATGGCCGGAAAAGGGTTTAAAAAAAGTGCCTAAACCATTTCCAACCGCCTTACTCATCAGCGGGTTCGTCACCAAATATTCCAAAAATGTACCTCTAACGGCGGATGCGACAGAATGAAAGGGATGCTTCTTCGCAAGCTGATGTTCCGAGGTCTTTGGAGTTCGTAGGAATTCGGATGGTGCGAAATCCAGTAGGACTAATGTTGCTGAAGGAGAAATCCCATTACCGAAGTTTGGGGCACGTTTGCCATCTTAAGCGATTTGTTCGGTAACTACTAAAAAGCTTCTTGTTGAAACTCGGATATGCTTTTAATACCAACTTACATTTAGATTTTCATTTGCGTCCAACAAAAAAGAAATGCAATAAAAGCTATTTTTGGAAAATGTTATTATTAACTAGTTTTTTGAGCCATGGGGCAAGAGTGCCTTCCACCCGGCCACCCAGATAACATCAAAGATTTTAATGAATAAATGAATATTTTAGAAAGGTACTGGTACTTGCCAAGGATTACTAAATGAAGTATTTTCACACATTTTTTAGTTAGATTATTAAGTCAGGGGGTGAGACTTGAAAAAAAAAATCTACAATGGATATACTATGCTCAGAGCGTCGAAAAAGTTTCCAACCCAAAAGTATCCTAGACCAGACCGAGAATCGAACTCGCCATCTCCGGATTGGCAATCCTACGCCTTTTCTCATAAGGTTCCTGAAGACTCCTTTAATTGCATTTTGATCACTTGTACCGTTGACGTTTGATTTGTGCCAAAAAAAAACGTCTCTGAACGTATGCCTGTTCCGGGGAACCAATCCCGTTATCTCGCCCGTCATAGCGAATCCGTTGAATGCGATTGTTGCGGTGCATATAGAGCTTGAACTATCTGATAAAAGGGCGAATGCCGCAAGAGAGAATTCTCTTCATCACTTCCCCTCTTTTGAATAGTTCTCTTTAAGCTGTTACTCGTTTGCCCTATTAAGGTAAAGTCCAACGGTACCTACAGTGAGGCGGGAAGCTGCAGACATCACGTGGTTCCGTCCGGCTTGCCTATTTCAGCAAAGCAATGTTTTTGGTAGGTATGTGAGCTGTGACCATCAAACAGCAACAATATCGGGGTCGGTTTTGTTGGTCGAGGTTCTACGAAATGATCGAAATAATTGTCAAAGTCAAAAGCTGTCATCCATCCCCTTGTGTTGCAATGAAACAGCGTTTCGGATTGGGTGCCCTTCCTTAAGCCTTCCGTTATTAGAGCTTTTGCAAAAAGAAACATCGGTGGACCGAAAATTCCGTTCGTTGACATGACCTAGAAGGCCGTTGCTATGACTCCGTTGCTCCGTTGATGCTATTCCGTCAACTTTCTTTCTACCTCGCATTTGTATTTGGTTTATAGAAGCATAAATTAGGTAAAAATACATAGGCAACCGTGCAATTTCCTATTTCGTCCACATAAAATATTCTGCAAGGGTCCCAGTTATATATACTTTGAACACTTATTCGCTATGACATACGATCTTGTGTTTGCTGGGCGCTTGCCACTGATTAGGTCCATGATTTTTGTTGTATCTGCTCAAATGGTTTACAGCTAACAGGATATCAGGATATCCTGTGCACTGGGCTAGGTACAACAGGCACCCAACTGCCTCTTGATACGGCACCGTTGCTATTGGCATATTTGCTATTTGTTGCCAACGAACCATTGTGGAGTAGGTTTCATCTAAATGAGTGTATAGATCAACAACTGCTGAACTTCTATCGTCATACCTGGATACTGCAATTCCATTAAACTGACCCTGGCTCTTGGGTTTCGTAAACGCTTAAGAACTGCAGACTTCTTGTTGGAATGTTTCGGAAATATTGAGTTGGTCGCTACTCCGTGGATGTACAATTATTTTGGCTGTGACTGTCAGTTTTATCTTGAAAAGGAATACAACTGGGAAGATCTTTTGGTGGAGCTCTATTATTATTGCACTTTCCTGGAAGTTCCTGCGGCTCGACACCCCTGATCAAGGTGGATATGGAAATTGTTGCGGTGGGAGCACGTACGTCACGTCCATCACAGTATCATTAGCAGTATCAACACTATCCTCACCAAGCGTGTTATCGGAAGTTTCTTCATTGAAATAAAGAAATTGCTTCCTCATGCTCTAGGAGAATAACTGTTTTCCGGATTGAAGTTTCATAAATTAGGAGAGCAGCGCCAACGCCTTCGTAATAATTGACTTCACAACTTATGACGATTTTCTTGGACTGCAGATTGCACTATCTATATTCCTTCTTTTCTTCGTCGAAACCAGTCAAGATGCATTCTTCAGACTTGGCATCCCACTTTTTTCGCTTTTGTTTCGACAGGAAAACCATTGCATTTGTTCCGAAAATCCGAACATCAGACAAGCTTGGCTTCCTACCCGTCCATACTTCTTGAGATGTAAGCAAGTGACCTTGTAGCATTGTGACCTTCAGTCGGAGAACGATTCAACAAATACACTGCCGTGGCTACAGCTTCTTCCCACAATGCTTTGGATACCTTTGCCATGTGCAACATGCACCTAGCACGCTCCACGATCGACCTGTTCGCACGTTCCGATATACCATTTTGCTCCGGTGTATAAGCATTTGTCGTCTGATGTCGTTATGGAAATCCCGCGAAGTGTGAATGACCTAAGCTTCCGATTACGTTTTCATAAAATACGTCCGCATTCTACGCGACTTGTCATCGAAAACATACACGGGACCGAAACGTCGGGCTATGCCAAACTAGCCGTCTTAATTAAATTAGACTGAGAAAGCCAACGTCAAAATATCCATTTTACCAGTCGCAACCTCGTACAGATGTCCCAAACGTTGATGCAAGATTTTCAAGCTTGCCGCTGATGAACAAACCATAGCGCAATTCTTAGCTTGTTTTCGTTCTTCTAGCTTGAACAGATCATGTTGAAGACTACCAATAGCTACAATGTCGCCGTCTTGATTTTCATTCTTGCTTTCTTCATTGTTAAATATGACAGAGTGGCCCTTCTTCACAATCTTGATGATCGACAATAGATTCGCTGATAGATTCAGCAAGCTCTGAACTTTGCGAATCAGGTGGAGGACGATTTGCGGACCCTCCGTAGACTGCGTGGTTGTTGACGTGCAGCCATGAATCGAGCCGAATTTAGAAGACTTTAATGTACTGCATTGGCCACCGTGGCCTTAGTCTGAGAAAATAATAATAATGAACTTTGCGAATAGGAATCTCGTCATCACTACATCTACGTTTCAATAATATTGAGCCAAGCCAATCAAGTTGCTGCAACCATATTTGTCTGACTTGTGCTACACAGTACCACCTGATGGTTTTACGTTCGATAGCAGGTTACTGTTCCGCGTCACATGCACGCTTGTACCGGAATCGAAAAACATGCTACATCTTCCATCAGTCCGAAAGTAGACAATACAGTACAGAATGCGTTTTCTTTTATCGAATCGGCAATCCTTCTATATGTGACCATACTTCGCACATTTTCGAAACTTTGATCCTTTGGGTGAATCCGGTTTCTTAATTTACTTACCGGGGCTACCATACCTTTTATTCGTAGCGAACGCCGATTCACTTTACAAAATACACACCTTTTGAGGCAGCTTCGTGTTGATAATGATGGCTATACCTGAGTTCTCCAGTGCACTGCATGATCATCGGTCGATAATCGTCGGGTAAACCAGCCAACAACAAGGTTCCAATCCATTCTTCACTGATTGCGAAACCGATTCCGTTGAGCTGATGTGCAGTCGATATGATTTGATTCACGTATTCTTCCAGAGATTCACAAGATGTCAGGTCAGTCTTGATCAATTTGTGAAGTAGAGCGACTCGTCGGGTCAAGCCTGAATCTTCGAAAGCTTTTTCTAGTTCAGTCCAGATTTTCACTCTTGCCTTGTGATCCTTGTGCGCGCTGACGGCTTCATAGGTTCCATCGTCCTTCTACGGTTTCACAACGCACCAGAGATCGTCTAGCTCCGGAAAGATATGTACAGTGAATTTCCAGGTGGCTCAGTTATCTTTACTGGTAAAACGTTTGATTCCAGGAAGATGTGTACCGACTATGTTACTACCAGCTGCGTTAGAGGACCATTTTGATTCAAAGGCATCTTTCAATTATTGTTTAGGCTCATAAAATGTTAGAGCAGCGCAAAAAAATAACTTGCTCGAATGGTGGTTGATAATAGAAAGAATTGTATTCATTATTTATCATTAGTATCATAAATTAACGGCTTACTATGATTAACTTCACAACAGGAAGCCTGAAGGATCGTAGCAATCCAAGGTGGCGAAGGGAGTGTTCTCGTTGGCCAACTTTTTCGGGACGTGACTCGCTGGTATTTATGAACCATGCTGCCTGACAGTGATCGTATACGACGTAGCAACTGTGTTTACGTTTTGAAAAGCTTAACTCTCGAGGAAAATAACAAACATAGGGGTGATCCTCTTACCCCAACTGAACGTGGCACTTTTGCCACAACATTATCAAGTTTCAAAAATAAACTTTTTTCTTTGGGCTGAAAACCTCTTTAATAAACACGATAATAATAATAACTTTTTTCATAAAAATGAATTGATTTTCACTGACTGGTCACTGGAAACAATTACTTTTTCGTTCAGTGTCCACACTTTCTCAATATTATATTTTTGTGTAATCCAAAAGTTTATTTGAACGCAAAACTTAAATTGTGAACACAAAATAAATGTTTGTGCTAACTTATTAATTTTTGGCGAGACGAAGTTCCATTGGTACGCTAGTTGATAATAAAACGCTAGTCTATATGAAATTGCGTCCATTATGTATCTATTTACATAATCTTTATATGTACGTGCTGGTCGGCTCAAGATACATTTTACTGAATAAATGTCGGGATGTTCACTTGGGTAATACGGAGATAGACCGCTATTCATTAGCTCGTATTCAAACACAGTTCAAGTGTGTGGGTATTCAGAAGCTGTCCAGGCTGCAACGTTGTTTGAAAGTCAATGCGTTCAAGGCATTCCTTCCACCGACGGTTATATCCGCACTCTCGAGACTTTGTATGGTAGGACAGAGCTGTTGATACATACACTGCAGGTCGCAGAAGATTTGTAGAACTCTTGCGTCGAGACAAGATTGGCTCCAAACGCTAATCGGATATAACATAGACCACCTGGAGGCTGCAGGTCATCAAGCACATCGATATTATCGACTTATTTGACAACACAAAGCAGTAGGACAGATGGCTTACAAACAACCATGCACCGGATGTGACACTGCATTACGAATCAAACCAGCGATCGACTTGATCTGGGGACAAATATTTCTGTATATGTATTTCTAGAGAAATGGTATAGAACAAACGATATCGTCGTGCCTGGTGTTTCTCCATGAAATTATTAACCATTTATAGCGGCTGTTGGAACTGCTGTGATCATGCCGTATCTGTTTAAGCATGCACGGTAAGCATCTCTATAGAATACTAATCACTAAAAAGTGACGACGAACGCCAGTTTCGCCACCACTCCCAATTGCATATGATCCTGGGAACAGATCAAAATCCCTTACACGCAAAACAAGCGTTCCCGAATTCGTGAACCGGCAAAAATACACCGTGATTTAATTCATGGATTTGAAAAACGTGACTGTTGTTCCCGAATCCATGGTTGTTGTTCCCGGAAAAATACACCGTGAACTTGTTAGTTCACGAATTCATGAACGCTTTTTTTGCGTGTAACATCCAATGCGATAACCTACAACTACTTTGACGGACGCGCAGTGACATTCCGTCTCATCCCTGGACAGATGCACTGCGATTAATAAAGACGCAAACGCTTCTTTTCCTCTGATTCTCATCGACAACGACAATGCCCACATGGCTGAAGCTTGGTTTGGTTGCTAAGGGTATGCGATAACATACTTTTTCCTAACGAAACGAAACGAAACGAAATTTAAAATGCCTATGTTGATTCGGATCGAAACGAAACGAAATATAGATTTTCTTTCGAGACTTCGAAACGATACGAAATCAAGGTTTATTTAATTCGAAATTTTTCGAAACGAAACGAAATTTTAATTTTTTTCCGCGGAATTTTTGTTAAATTGGTTTTACATTATGTACACGCATTTCTGATTTCACTTTTTGAAGTCAAATAACTGTTTTGCGACCAATAAAGTTATAATAATAAAAGAGGCAGTCTGTGATAAATCACCGTATTTTCCCGCATATACCATTGACAATAAGGCAATACCCCAGAATTTGTGCCGATATCAAAGGAATTCATAGTGGAGCGTGTGCTCCCGAATATGATCAATTTTATATCAGTTTTATATCAGCAAGTATAAAAAAATATAAAGCTATGTCCATTTAGAATCCGGAATAATGAAACATCTGTATCTAGGTAACGTATTGATATACAAATAAGTTTAATACATCAAAACAAAGGTAATTTACTGTACTTAAAGGAAAAAATATAAATGCAAATCATTTCTAGTTTTCTAGCGACAATTCGCACTTTTTTCTTTATTCCTCTCATCAAACGCTGCACACCTCCGGAGACAGCTTCCTTGGCACATTCGTTCCACATTTTGGTCATCTGAGTCATGTTCCACTTTTCCTCGTGAGTCGTGCTGTTTATCCACTTTTCCTAAGCTTCCGCTTCATTATTGCCCAAAATGTCTCGATGGGCCGGAACTGCGACCAGTTGGATGGATTATGTTTTTATAGTTGAAACCTACATTATTATCGCGGTACAACTGGATGACTTCTCGGCTGTAGTGGCAACTCGCCAAATCTGGCCAAAACTTCACGGGCCCTTTATGGGCTTCCATGAAACTTAGTTCACGGTTTTGAGACATTCTTCCTTGTACAGCTTAGAGTCCATCGTCTTATTCGTCACGAATACTTTGGTATTTGCTTTGCAGCTGAATATCCCTCGCCAAATCATCAGTTTTTTGGCAAATTTGTCTATAAAAACAAACTTAATCTCGCAGGAACAACTCCTTGTGCCGTCGACATGCAGAATTTTTGGCCAGGAAGCTGTCCTAAATCCATTTTGACGTAGGATCCACCGTCGATGAGCAGGACAACGGGGGAGTGCAGAATTTTTTCTCTCCTCGCGGCTTCCATCTGGAACAATTTTTGACTCGCTGCACGAAACACCATGAAATGTAACAGAAAGTGGGCGCCTAGGTAGACATATCGCTGTAAAATAATTCTTGTAGCGGTCACTCTCCGTGTCGCTGCAATGCAATAAATGATTCCGGATTCTAACTAGACAGTGCTTTATAGAAATTGTGGGATTTTTTATATACGGATTCAAATATCGTTTAAAACCTTAGTTCACTTAAGAATAATGTAATTATGCTGAAGAATACTTCATTGTCTTGTCAGCGTGATTTTATAATACTGAGCTAAGTCAAAATTAGAAAATGAATGCTTAGAAAAATCATGTGCACCTTTCTAAAATGCACAAAGATATGTATCTCGGATAGAAACTGAGCTATTGTCTTGTCAATCATAAGTAAAAAACTTAGGGGAAGAGGCCCCAAAACGCCCCTCTGAGGCAAAACGCATTTAGGGTATTCCCTCATATTTACCGTATTTGGCATGACTGTAACGATACTAGACCTAAAATTATATAGGTTGGGCGAAAAAAGTGTCAAAATAACAGATAGGAAGGCTGGAAAAACCGAAATTTTCTACATTTTGACGAAACATCTAACATTTCAGTGAGGCAAAACGCCCTAGGGCAACTAACCTACAATGTACTACGCGTCTCCACGCACTGTCCATACCAGAATGCTGATTCGACGACGCGTTGTGCGTTGTTCCCTAATAGCTGCCAGCTAGAAGGCGTTTTGCCTCATGAGTTTTCCGGCAGCGAAATATCACCACTTTTTTGAAATGTGAATATTATCAATTTGATTGAGATTTTCTACAATTTTTAGATGGCATCAGTTAGCTATATTGTTTAACTGTTGAATGAGGTAAAAATACCCATGAAAATTGCTACAGCTAAGACATTAAAGGAGTCTTTGCTCAGGTAGGGCATATTGCTCCTCCTTCCACTACTTGCTTCGGAGTTTCCAACTCATGGCCAATAACGATGCTGGCCAATAACGATAACGTCCTTACAGCCAATTTAGGATTAGGAGAGGAAAATTAGTTTAACACTCATTGTTATAAAAAAAACGAAAAATGCTCTGCATCTCCGTGTGCGCTACGGGGAAGGAATCGTTGGATAGTAGAGAAGGTAATTCATGTATGCCCCTTGGTAAGCGACTAAATATTTATTGTAAACGAAGATATTTTGAAAACAAGAAGACGAAAACTGTGTTTCAAATCAATCCAATGCAAGATCAATGTGCTTCGTTTAATAAGCTTCTACAATATGATAGATTCCACATTAAATAATTGTGTGCTATTCAATACAGACATTAGTTTTATCACTTCACGTTCTCCCACACTAGCTGGCGTGATCAACATCAACTAGGTCGATTGTGCACTGGGTAAACAAATGTCTGCTACGCGAGGTAGATTTTTTCACTTCGCGTCTCCCGGACTAGTTGCCGTCCCAGCAGCAACACGATCGATTCCGCATTCATATTGTACAAATAGTAAAAAATATCACAAAATACAAATTTGAATCTTTGAAACGCTGAAGATGTTTAATAGACGAAAACTACATACGTACAAGGATGTTATCGATCATTTAGTAATCTGCCTTCGATCATTTAGTAGTTTGTCAATAACTCATTCCAGAGGCTAAATTTCAAAATGTGTTATATGGTGGACATCTAGTGCAAAGGTTTTTCTACAACTCTGCCTAACAGTTCGTTGCTTGAATTTCATTAATAACGGAGCTATAGCGCTAGTAGCAGTTACTTAGACTAAATGATTGAATATTTTGTTATCACTTAGTATAAGTATAGAAACTAGCACCGTAACTCCTTTAATAGTGGAATTCGAACATCGACCTGTTAAGGAGAGTTGTAGAAAAACCTTCGCACTAAAAGTCCACCATACAACACATTTTGAAATTAGGCCGGTGAAATGAGTTATTGACAAGCTACTAAATGATCGAACGCAGATTACTAAATGATCGATAACATCCTTGCATACGTATTTGTCGACTAAGAATGGCGTTAATAGAAAAAATTGTATAACTTAAAGTTTTGAAAACAACTTTACGATTTTGTTCAGCGAAGCAGCCAAAATTTTTAATAATATAAAGTATGGTTTAAGTTTAAATTTGTTTCGAAATTCCGCGGAATTCCGTTAAATTTCGTTGGAAGCTAATTTTTTCTAGCGAAATTTTTGTAATTTTACGAAACGAAACGAAATCAAAAAATCAGATTTCGTCATGCTCAAATTCCGCAAAATTCCGCGGAATTTCGTTTCGAACCACCTGAAACGAAATTTTTCGAAATACCGCATATGCTTACTGGTTGCACCAAAGCGACGACAGCGTGCACTATTTCCACAATGATCAGCCGCTGCAGAAGTTATTCTTTACCATCGAAAGCTTGGTCGTCAATGCTGTGCCGAAACCGGAGTTAGAGCAAATACAGCGGGCGAAGTGATAACTGTAGAATCAACATCTAGCGAGTAGAACAGGTTTAATTTGGCAGTACGACCCATTTGAATTCCCGGACAGTTATCTGGCGTTTTGGCGTCTGCAGTGCTTGAATCTGTGCGCCAATAAGGATCCGATGCTTGGGGCACGCCTTGTTAAACAATGGGCTGATTATCGATTACCGAGAAAAGATTGGTACTTCTATAATAAACTTCTATAAGAAGCGGATCCAAAAATGGATTTAGTATTCGCCTTTGGGAGTCAATATCGATGTTACAAAGCTCTTTGAGGTGATTTCGCAGATAAGCGCAGACAAGTTTTAATCGGCGTTAATAACAGAGAAGTGAAAGCTTTGACCTGTTCGTCGTGCGTCGCAGAAGAGTTCTAGATTTAAAGCAATGCCCTGTTGCAAAAGAGTTACAGAGCAATCCAAATCTTTTGCATTCATTAATTGAAAAGTTACCTCTGAAAAAAATCTTGACAAACTAGTCAATATGCTTTAAGTATGTTATACAACACTCGTCATATTTATCCCGGAGATCGACCGTGTAACTACAACCAGCAACTAATTACATGGCTATTAGTGAGCTACCTATTTGTGCAACTACTTTTTCACTCATTCAGCTGGTGAAGTACACTAGTGATTTACATCTCTCCAATGTTCTACATATTTATACCTACAATGGTCTTCAAAGGGTAATCGGGTTAACAGGTCAATATCTGATATCCAAATGTACTTAACAAGCACATCGGTGGTGCTTTTTCCGCTGTTCTTATTTTTCCCAACGGAAGCCACTTCTAGGGCAAGACAATATCTAATCGGAGAAGCGTCGGTCACTTACGAGGAAGCGTGGGAAAATTGCAAAGACAATGGTATGCAGTTGGCCACTGGGCAATCCTCGGAGGATAATAAGGAACTGGCGAATCTGCTCAATCAGCCGAAATACCTTAGTGAAAAGTTCTGGGCCACTGATCAGGATATTGATCGGAGCATTCAATGGAGTTACACGTTCAACGAAGGCGAAATGACACTCATCAACTTGGAGGATGGTGAACGGATCGTAAGCAGATGTTCGGTGTTGGCAGCTTATAATCATCCCTGGTCGTCTGGGATAACTTGGGATACTGATTTGTGTGGCCAACGGCACAAGTATATATGCGACATTTTATAGAGAAGGTTCGAAATGCATAATTTGTTTCAATGTGAGCCTTATTGTATTTGCAAAATACACAATTAAATAAATTCTTGTAGAAACAGCAAGAAGAGAAAAATAAATGGAGAACTGAATTCATTTCAAAATTTACAGAAACAAAGAAAAAAAAATCCTGCAAAAGGAAAAAATGCAACTTTGGCACGTTGTCCATATTATTTCCTTTTTCAAAAAAATTACTTAGAAGGAATTTCAATTGAGAATTCAGAAATAATTTCCTTGAAAATTCAAAAGCATTACCTTTTAAAATTTGAAAATAATAAAGTAAATAGAATTAAGGAATATTGTTAGGAAATTGAAACGTCTTTCTTTTATAACTATGAAAGAGTTTCTTTTGAAATTGCAGAAGAATTTCATTTATAAATTTAATTGAACCTAATTTGGTGATGCATAGATGAATTTCAATTAAAAGGTGAAAAGAAATTTTTGTGAATTTTCAGAACAGTTTCCTGTTCAAACTCTGAACATTTGCTTATCAATATTTAGAAGAATTTCTCGTTGAAATTCAGATCAAGTCCCTAGAAAATTAGGTAGATTTTTCTTTAAAATTTATAAAAAAGTTCCTCTGAATATTCCGTGACAATACAACCGAATTTTATGCGGCCATTCAGAACCCTAAAATTGACTGCCGAGTAAAATTACTATAAACAATGGCGCCGATAATTTTCAGGGGTCACATCTACTCCAAATATATACAGTAATATCCCGATTTTATCACCCCCCCCCCTGGTCAATTTTGGAGTGATAAAATAGGAAATGTGACAAAATCGGAAAATCTTTTCAATTTTTCAATTTGTTATACAAATGGTCGGGGTTCAGCCAAATCGCACCAAGCGCCAACCAAAAATTACACATTTTCTGCCTAAGCTTTCATTTAGTAAATTTAATTGATCGCAAATCATGTCGGATATCCCTGAACCCCATACCTACATCAACTTGTTGTTGTTGTCTTTGTACTAAGAAAATATCACAAGTCAGTCAAAAAGTCGCTTGGTGTGGTTTGGCAGAACCCCGACGAAACTAAATTAGTTAATGCCTTGGAAAGGCTAAATACGTGAACGGAACCAATAATTTCTTGTCGAAAAGACTTACAAAACACTTGACAGGTACTCAGAAATTATTCGTAATAAACCACTGGCGGTGAAAGTATTTCATGAAAGTTATTGTTGTTTGCGGTATTATTTACAAACATAAAAAAACGACAAAAAATTTCAATTTTTTTTTTGGGTGGCAAAATCGAGTCAAAAACGTGATTAAATCAGATCGAAAACGGGGATAGACAAAATCAAGGGTAGACAAAATCGGTGAGTGAGAAAATCGAATCAATACTGTATAGCTTTGATGTAGTATTTTTCTGAAGCCGGTCGAAGCAACCCGTTGAAAAAGTGGACGCACTTTAATTTGTAACCGTTAGCAACCATGGCACACTACTTTGCTATGTTGAGCTTGGTGTGAACGCAAGACAAAATTTTCAAAACGACTTATCTGCTTTTGTAAACAAAGATTCAAACGACGATTTGACTAATTTGCTAGCTCTCCCACGCAAACCAAGGCCATCAACAGGTAGCGGAAACCTTCACCTACCTATAGGTGGTGTTGGTTTGCGTGGGAGTGCTATCAGATTCGTCAAATCGTCGTTTGAATCTTTGTTTACAAAAGCAGATAAGTCGTTTTGAAAATTTTGTCTTGAACGCAAGAATCTATATATTCACTGTTGTGAAAGTGTTTACCTTTGAATTGCATGCCTACACTATTTTCCGTGACTGGCCCTAGTTTACCAAAGTAACTTCATTTTCCAAACACAAGAAAAGCTTCGATTTGGGCAAAAATGGCCATGGTTGATGTTAATTTGGCATTGTGCCATCCCCATTTGTTGTTGCACTTCAACCGAATTATTCGATTCGTGTTTGAAGATTTCTATTGATGTATAAATAAAATCAGTTATTTGCAACTGAGCTATAAAGGCCTACTGAAAATGTACTAAAAATCAAATAATTCTCCCCATAATCAATCAACTCCGAAGAGATCAAATCTCTATTCCACCATTAATTCATTGTGTCATTCTATAGGAATAATGTGAATTTAATGTAAATTTAAAATAAAAATTTAAATTTAAAATGTGATAAGGGATAAATCATCTAAAGGACAGAAACACATGTGCAGTAATACATTCCTACCTACTTGATTTCTGTCAAAGATTCATAACAAAAAGTACTGAATTTCATATTAGGAGAAATTTAAGAGAAATTTAAAAAACAAACAAACATTATTTATTAAATAAAATGAAATAAATTTTACAAGCTCTCATTTTTTTTCAATTTTACAAGCTCTCATTGGATTTTTTTAATTTTTTGTACCTGGGCAGATATTTCATATTTAGAGAATATTTTGGCTGTGTAAAGACATTTTATTTGTCTGATATTTGATGAAAACCAATGAGCGAAAAACCTAAAAAGTCCAACCTATATTATATTGACTCAAATCTACCGATTGCATGTGTAGTTAAGGGAAAACATCTTCGTGCGAACGTACGGTTAACAATTTAAGAAGCTAAAAGAATATTGCCAAATAAACGAAAAGATATAGAGAAATGTGTCAAATTAGATTCATAACTGCAAATCTTATCAAACTACGTGGAATAGTTAGTATTAGCTGTGATAAAATCCCATAGTTTAGTCTACAAAATAATGTGCGCAAACTGTTACAAACTACAAGATAAGATCAATATACCTTTATACAACCAATTACGAAAAACCAGTTACATACCGATAAAAAGAAAGAAATGTGACAATAAACTAACTGCATGATTCAAAGGATTTATGTACATGTGGGAACCCATTTTCCCTCTATTCCAAACAATACAACATATAAAACTTTTACATGTCTATTGAATCTATTCTAGAAAACAAACATGAATCCCCACTCAGAAAACATAAGTGAAGAGTCTGTGTGCTTGCCCTCAAGGTACGTTTAGAATCCGTGTCGGAAGCGGAAAACCTCTAAGCCCATTGTACTCGTCACATCGCAGCACATCACGCCCTTTTCGACACGACTGCGGAGCAATATCTACATACACACCATACATATCGCCGTTCTCAGCGCTAGAGCAAGTGGATTCACGAATGTAAAGTCCCCCTTCCCCCATTTGAGGAATAAAGGCAACGACATTCCAGGAAGGACACCGACGCCGAGTGTCGAGAATGGTGGTCTAGTTGATCCCATTTTGCTCTATCTAAAGTCACCCAAGCCCGAGAACAGGATATTGTGGCCGTGGGTTGATTCCTTCCGGCCACCGAAAAGCATTGTCGCTCGAGCTCGAATAACGGTCGTGTCGATAATCTCCTCTGCTTATAGGCTAAGCAGGCGATGTGTAGCCAAGCGTTTGTCGGCTTGCATGCAAGTCGCCAACTCGTGAGGCACTGACGGCGAGTGCTGCGATAAAAATGTCCATATTTTCCCACTTACCCAATGACAATATGCAGATTACCTTTAGAAACCATATGCCAATAAATTAGGACTAAGCGAATAAATGTAGTCAAAGGATAGAAACCAGCACCGTGAGTTGATAACTGTTACAAACATAAATGTGTGCGGTGAGAATGTAGAAAAAATGCACTTGTTATCAGTAGCAACCTTGAAAGTGGAGTGAGCAATTTATCGTGATCCAAATAGGTAGATATGACTCGATCGCATTAGATACGAATATAGTGACAAATAAAATGAACATAAATATATTTTAAAAGACAAGTGGGCTAATAGACGTAGCCAAAGAGAAAGCTAAACAAAGGAAATTTTTGGAAATTGAGAGACAATAATATGGAGGAGCTATTTATTTCGTAGTTTGTAAGTGTATTTTAAAACATGGATAATCGCAACAAAAAACTAAAACCAAATGTGAAGAAACAACCAATTATTGAACATGAGTGCTGAAAAAAAAACACACGCTTCTAGTTGTAGATACAATGCAACTGTTCATTATGCTCACAAGCTGTTAGAGTTAATACTGAATGTAAATCATACTGTCCACAAATGTGGTTCTATCCTACCGTATAACTGAGAAATTGAATAACTAAACTCTATTCTTTTATGAGCGTCCTAGTGGAATCGATTATCCTAATAGTAGATCTATTATTCTTCTTCACGTAATAATAAGTTGCCAGAAGCTAGACGAAATATGTATGATAATATTTGAATTAAAATGAAGAAGTACAGTAATTATAATAATAGATCTAATATTTGAATAAGAAAGTATTCTGTGATTATGCTCATTCGAATGATTTTCTGGCAAAATGAAGAAATAGTGTGTGATACTTTCGAAATAATAAAAAATCCATTAACATCATTCTGTAAACCTTATTTTGAAAGAAAATTACTTCTAGGCGCAGCTGCAGGAAATTTAATAAATATGAAACAAATATTATTCAGTTATTGTTGAGAAAGTATATGTAACTACCAGAAATATATATGCACTAATGAAATTGCCCGTAGGAGAAATGTCTCACGCACGTGTTTGATTTAAGTAGAATATACAATGAAGCCATCGACTAATGTATCTACATTGAAATTTTTTTTCGTGAACCCTAGCAATATGTCTCACGCAGTCTTAGTATTTGGTAAAATTCAACGCACTTTCTCCATGATTCGCAGGACATTAGTAAACCAAGAATGTACCAATAAGCCCGAGGAATCAGCTCCGAAGATTGCACCCAACCGGTGATTGTTAGATTTTCTAACCTACTACAAAAAACCTACCATAAGATCTGAGCATATGCGAAAATGCTAGATTTTTATACAAATATTGTATGAGACCTTACAATTTTGCAAGCTTCTTGTACAACATTTGTTTGAGAGCATACATTTTTGTATAAGAATCTAACAATTTCACATATGCCAGTTCTTATACTGGTTTTGGTAGGTTCTTATGCCGAATTATTAGAAAATCTAACAGTCGCTGGTTCATCCATCAATCAGAATGCGATCGATTTGTGATTCTGTCTGCAGTGATGATCTCCAGGTGTAAGGATACGGAAGGCTGTGTTGGAAGTAGGTGCTGCGAATGGCCATATTCTTGACGGCGAAATCAATTAGCCATAGGCAGTTTTCGTTCGCCGAACTTTCTAACAGTCGATCTAAACCTTGATCTAAACTCTTACTCTTGGCCAACCTGAGCGTTCAAATCTCCTATGATGATGTTGACGCCGTAGCTTGGGCAGCTGTCGTACTCACGTTCCACATGAGCGTAGAATGCGTCCTTATCATCATCAGTGCTTCCGGAGTGTGGATAATGGATGTTGATTATGCTGAAGTTGAAGAACCAGCCTTTGATCCTCAACCTGCACATTCCCTCATTGAACGGCCACCACCCGATCCCGCGCCCAGCTCGTGTGTTTTGCCGTTTAATAACACCCAATATTTTTTACACGGTTGGTATTCTCTACTAATTTTTCACAGCTTTTTAAATACCACCTGAATTTTATTTGATTTTTTGTGATTTTTTTCATGAGGTTCACTCATAGTTTCATTAATGCTAAAGGTAGTAATCAACTAAAACCCACCCGTGTAAAAAAAGAACTCGTGGTACCTCTTAACGTTCGCTTAATTGATCCTTTCCAGTAAACCTCATGCAGCGCTACGATGCCGATTCCATGATCTTTGAACACATCGGTGAGTATGCGTGTGCTCCCGATGAAGTTGAGAGATTTGCAGTTCCACGACCCGAGTTGCCAAGCGTGTCCCTTTTCGTCACTGAGGTCTTTGCCGATTGTTTCAGTCCGTATTCCCTCGCTGATTATTCGTTATTGTTTTTTTTTTTTATAGCTGACTTGCAAGGACCTGACATCAACCCCTCAAATTTCCGGACAACCTCCGCTTAAATTTCTGGTGGACAATGGTGCACAACTTGGCTTAGAGTCCCTCGCTGGCACGATGATCAGCCACCTCTAACAAGGGGAACAGAGCTGTTGTGAGATTTCCATCCCCGGAGAGGAGCAACCAAAATTGCTGATCATAAAGTAAGATTAGTGGAAAACAAATCAAAGGGATCGCTGTTCAAGGTGCGTATTGCACTATTTACAATAATAGTTTAGTCAATCAGTCTGCTTCAATTTTAATATTCAAATGAAAAATAGCTGTACGGATTTTGATCCTTTGATTCCAAATCCGTCCAAGGTGGACAGATTTCGATTCAGGAGATGTTCAACTCATTATTTTATCATGTTTTTCGTAGATTTTGATGTTTAAGGCAGAAAAACTCAAAAGTAGAGGATTTGGAGCTCCTGTATATATCCTATAGGTTTTAATTGCATTTGATTCGTATTACACCCAATTATTTTTACACGGTTGGTATTTATTGATTTCTCGTTAAACCTGAACTTTCGCTGCTTTTGAAATACCACCTGAATTTTCTTCGATTTTTTGTGATTTTTTTCGTGGGGTGAACTCATAGTTACATTGACGCTAAAGGTCATAATCGACTGAAACCCAACCGTGTAGAAAAGAACCGAGTGAATCCAGGGCCTTTTTCACATAGGTACAGCTTAAGTTGCTTAAGTGTACATATTTCGATGCCACGGTACGGTACGGTACGTGAGTGGCGTTAATCGGTATGAGTCCCGTGGAAGCGCAGCAAAATTTCTAGTGAAAATCCTACGGAATTTCCCGAGTTCAGCTTGAACATATATTCGAATGGCGTTTGGTCGAAAAGATAATCCAAAAATGATTTCATACAACCAAAAATTAATTTTCGACCAAAGGTCCCTTGGACGTAATGCCCTTTTGACCAAATGCCATTCTGCCAATTGCCACTCGACGAAATGTCTTTCGACCAAACGGTATCAATCCTGAAAATTCAACGAAACTTCTATTTTTTTTTTAATTTTCCGTTTATGAAATTTCCCATCATTTCTTTAGCAAGTAATTTTGTCCAAAGACTCTACGATGTCTGGCACTCCAAAACAACAATCTTTGGCGAGATAGCCGTACCGGAACGTACAAATATATTCGCCTGTTCTAGCAGGTCCGGGTAATCGATACGGCCACGCAGTACGTCAGAGCTGAGCATTCGTTGCAGGGTGACATGCCTTCAACGCAGCGGTAATGACTAAGAACGAATTCATGACAAATCGTCAAAGGACAAAAGGTCGAAAGAAACAAAAGGTCGAAAAGATAAAATGAAGGAGGGACAAAAGATCGAATGGACAAAAGGTCAAAATTTCAAAAAAAAAATGTTTAAATTGAAGAGATAGTCTTGAGAAGATAGGGGTAATGGTGGAGCACAATTTCAACAAGTTTGAATGTCTTTACAGTGGAATTAATGCATCTAAGGGCAAGGAATCTATAATATAAGATACCTTTTTGAAGGATGCGACCTACAGACCATGATTATAAATTATAAAAATATGCAAAACCAAGATTATAAATTAACATTAATGTTCGTATGGTTTAATCGAGGAATAATATGCAATTAATTGTGTATTGCGCAGCTCTCTAATAGACTAACGCAAAGGAAATTCCACGAAGAAATTATGACGTTTGAGCAGGTAAACGCAAATTGAACTTTTGTTCTAATGAATGCCCCGCTCAAATGTCAAGTGAGTAATCTTCTTGGGACTGACGAGCCAGCCTCGGGCTGAAAGTCTCGATAATAAAGAATATAAAAAAATCTTCTTGAGATTAAAAGACCATTCTTACTGTACATGTTTTTCAGTTTATTTTTGAATGGAAACCAATAACATCCACCCACATCCAATACAGGATAAGAAGAGGAAAATAAGTTTGACAATCATTTTTCAAGAGACTTCTTCTGTATCTTCGTGATGGACATCCGAAAAGGAATTATGTCTAGTAATGTAAAGGAAGTAATTCATTGTACGACACTACTTCAAAGACACCAAAACTAACACCGAGTTTCACTCAAAAGCGCACTCAATGCGGATTCAAAAATACTATATCGTGCGCCTTTGCGGTGTAAGAAAAAATTGACGAAAAAAATAAGTTTCCGACAAATTCATCATTTATGGTGTGCGTGGATGCTCGATTAATTTATGATCCTCGAGGTTTGATGATCCCTTTATGAAACCGGTAGGATGATTCAAAGCAACTGTGGTGATATACCAACTACTCGGGACGCCTTTCTTATAAGAAGTTTCTTGAGGAGTTTACATTTTACATGTTCATTCAGTGACGTCACATATGGATATGTACTTGGTAATAGTGCGTAACGGTGTAAATCCGGCCATATTGCCAGGCTCAGTACAACACTGAAGCTGACAATATGGCGCCCCTAACCCAGAATCTCAAGGTGTCAAGAGCCACCAACCTACCAACGCCTCCGGCTTGGTAGACAAGTGGTGCCACCCTGTTGCAGGACGGGGTGAACATCATATTAAATGAGGACTGTCTGTGTTGTGAGATGGCAGCATGGGGTACCCCCTGCAGGTTATCCGTAGTTTCTCTTGCTGTAACTCGAGCAACATAGGCAGGAGTGTGTTGGGGCACTTGTGGTGCACTACAGGGGATTTGAATATAGTGTAAAAGAAAAAGGTCCCCCCTCACTCTTTTTCCCTTTCCGGTGTACAATTACTTTTTTTTTCGTCCGATGTTGTGTAGCATATTACTAGATTTAAACGCGTATCAGTCTAAAGCTTTGAGTTTAAAATTAATAAATACTAACCATACTATCACTTAATAATTAGATGTTTAATGGTCTAATAAAAAGTAGATGCATAAGTATTAGGGTCTATCCATAACGTACATCACGCTGCTAGGGTGGGGCACCAACGTGAAGATTCATTCAAAATTTTTAGAGGTTCAATAAAAAAATGACGGAGGGTGAGGGGGTGTTGAAAATTGCATTTTTTTGCGTGACGTACTTTATGGATCCTCCTTTAGATTGCAAAAGGCGTATCAAATCTTGTGATCAACATATTTTGTTCAAGACGGTACTTTATGTGTCAGATATCAATGTTTTTATCACAGTAGGCCAAGTGAGGCATCTGTGCAATGATGTGCAATATGTGTGTTGCTCGGGAAACCAAACCAATAAATTTGACATTTAAGGTACCGACCAAACCCTTTATGCAAAAACCGGGTTACTATGGTTGAATTATAAAATTTATTTTGAATTATAAAAAATCTCTCCTCCGCTTATTTATAATCGCATCAAAAATAGTCGTTTAAGAAAAAATGCCTTTAGAAAAAAAAGCTACTTTGATATTTTTAAAATATCGGCCACCACGTGGTACAAATGCTTTGATAGCATGTGCTATTTGTATTGCGGATAAATTTTCCACATTTATGAGAGCCTTTCCCAGAAAAATATATTAAGCTCTTTTAGTGGAATGTATTAAACCGTCTAAGACGAATTAAGTACTGTCCATTTAATTCCACTAGTTAATTTTCGTTATCTTTGCAGATACGTATTTCGACCACAACTGTGTGGTCGTCTTCAGTGTCTTGTACTCGACTCGACTAAGCCTTTGAAAATGATCACAAAAGTTGTCATTTTGTTGCAAGTAGGGTGGTCTAACCGGTAGTACCGAAACCGGTAGTACCGGTATTACCGTCCAATTTTGGGTACCGAAAATACCGGTATTAGAGACGGAAAATACCGGTATTTTCGGTATTTCAAATTTTGCTGCCAGTATAAAAAATCTCGAATAATTTTCACCTACTTTTATCAACTCAACTGCCTGTAATCGCATAACAGGAAATCCTGCATAGATGGGACAAATATTCGGTAACAAGCAGAAAAGACTCATCGGACATAAAATACATCAATTAAATGCGCGCATGAGTTACTTTGCCCAAGTAAGCATCATGAACGAAGTTTATGCTACAACAAAAATCGATCAACATCGTCATTAATCATACCTGTTGCTTTATTATCTTAGCCATCTGTTAAACTGCGAATGACTTTTTCTTCAATGAACATTGTTGAGATCGTCGAGAATTTTCCCGCAATGTATGAAATTATGAAAAAGGTACGAGCAATAGTATTTCTTTTCCAGAGACCACCTGTGAGAAACGATTTTCTGCAAAAATATGTCCGTTTTGAATTTGGAAAAGAATTTGAATTAGTGGCTGATGCCAAGGCATGCTGAAATAACTCAAGCCATCGAACCTGTTCAAGCTGTTGTGGAACTATTGCTCTGTGAGTTCTGCACTCTATATGAAGCCGACGTGGCGTTCAATTAACGTTGGAACAATTATCAAATCAAGCCACTATTTGGATGCTTTTAACTTTCAAGGAATAAATCCAAGAGAGACGGTCCAAATACGCCGATCCTTTTTCTTTTTGCACAATTATGCCGTGAAGTAATTAATCAGAAACGATTTTGACATTTTCTTCAAGGCATCCAGAGCTACTTTGATTAAGCAAGCGAATGGGATCTTGAAGCGTCTTATGATTCCTGATGCGATCGTTGAAACGAAGAAGATGCCTCCATGGATTTTTTTTTTCTGGTTTATCGGTTAAAGAACAAGTAGTGAAGAGACTGTAGCAAAGAGAAACACTTGCGTTGCTGGTGGCAAATACGTTGACGCCAGGATCCTTGCATACAATCCGTAAGGAATTCTCCTACTATGAATCGGAAGGGATTAAGGGCAAGTATTTGACACTGATTTTTGACAGTCTTGGAACCATTCGTCCTACTTCGGTTGAACCAGAGAGGGCATTCTCAGCAGTAGGCAACATTGCTAACAAAATCCAATGCGGATTAGGAGATGAGTCGCTCAGTATGTAATGTCTACTTAAGTTTCGCTTTGCCTAGCTCAACAAGCAATGATTTAAACATTTGGAGTTTGTCAATAAATATTGTTTTTCATGCAAAAGTGCAAATCGAAAGTTTTTCTGTTACTACCTGAAATTTTCTCAAAAACCGGTATTGTACCGGTATTATCGGTATTGACTCCATCAAATACCGAATACCGGTATTTGACAAAAATGGCCAATACCGACAACCCTAGTTGCAAGGCACAATAACAAATCTAACTCAAATCATATCAGAGTGTATGTAATTAAGAGTGGCGACATGTGCCACATTTGACAGGTCCCTTGCTCGTTTGGAACACGATTTTGTATGGGAATGACAGATGAATTTTGTTCCAATTCTGACAGTGTCGCCACTCTTAGTTACATACACTCTGGATCATATGTTCTTACAGCTTCATGTTCCACAAGTTGATCCTAATTTATTAGAGACTAGTCGACCCGGCAGACGTAGACATAATAGGTGAAAATGCGTGTTCTGAACCGCCCATGTGAAGTTTCCTTACGGTTATTAATTTTAGTTTTTCACAATATACTCAACTATACTCGGGATTTTCGTATAGGAAATATCATATAATCCTGTCAGAAATGAAAGAGGATTGAAAAAAAATCGAGTTATGCGGATACGAACGCAGTCCATAATACATTATTAAACGCATATTAGTCTAAAGTTTTGGGTTTGAAATTAATAAATACTAACCATACTAACACTTAACAATTAGACGTTCTATCAGAGGAATCTGTCCGGTGGTTTCAGAGATTCAATTCCAAGTGTCCTTGACCATTTTATGTAACTGGTTTGATAATTTGATAAGATGTTGATCAAAAATACATTTATTATTCATAATGCCGTGGGCTATAATGTCGTTGGGTTTTCATTGCAATTCGTAAGTTGTAATAAACTTTGTAAGTTTGGCTCAGTACTTGTGAGATGGGATTTGATGCGATTTTGGGAGGTTTCTGGCTTTTCTGATATGGCCTTTAAGGTTTTTGTCGGTTGAAAATATTCCTATTTGGATTAGAAGAATCGTTTTCAAACATCTACGTCCCCATTGGAATTTTTGAGCTCTTTGAAATACACAAAAATAGTAGATTAGTAAAATAAAAAGTCTTATTACGATTTTTTTCTTCATGTGAAAAACAGCATGAACACCTTGAATAGCGATGTATTTTATACTGTAAACAAGGCTAATAATTGATATTCATCATAATTAACTTGATATAATACAGAACATTCTTTCCTTTTACCTATTCAACGACTCGCACTTAGTTTTAATGGACGTAACTGCAAATAGGTAATTTTATTTACTACATCGATTTGAATTGATTTTGAAAAGTTGTCGTATTGGTGCATGGGAATTAGTAACTATCCTATTGGGAACGATTAACACTAAGAAAAATATATTTTTGACCAAGCTTTTTTCCTTCTACAAATCGTGAGTATGGCCAGATTGCCTGGATGGTTCCAGGTAAAACTATGAAAGATGGTTGGGGTCCTGAGCATCCCATTCAATGCAGGGAATCCGCGATCCATTCAAATCTGTCGCACAGCTCTCCGCGATCGCCGTTGTCGTCGTCGCCAGTCGTCATACTTAATTGCAGAATCGTACAGAAATTAATTATAGTTAATCCTGCGAAATTTTTCAACAGATTTTTACTGCAGTTCAAGGACGAAGTACCATCATTTTTTAACTTTTCAAAATTCATTCGTAAACCGTGTTTGACAGAGGTCGACAGCGTTCACACCTAGTTTTTATTTCTCCAGCTCGGCAAAAATCCACACAGCCGTGCGCCAGCAAAATGAAAAACTGATATTCCGGCAGAAATGTTGTTTGTTAGCTGATTTTCGGCAAATTATTTGCTAATTTTCAGCAACTTTGACAGAAATCTCGACAAAAAACATGTTTGCTGGGGCACGGCTGTGCGAATCTCGGTAAAAGTTCAAAATTTTGCTAAGATCCCGGTAAAAAAAAATTATTTATTTCATTCGGGACAACGAATCATAAATGTAACGCTAGTGGTTTTCGTTCGAGTCATACAAGTTGTCATTAGTGCAAGTGTAATATTTTATGAAAAAGGTCAAATGTTTCCAATAAATTGTGTTTTGACGGGGAAAATCGAGGTACGAAAAAATATACAGCTGTTGTAAGTAAATATTGTATATTTTTTAAACCTATGAGTCGTTTTTGCTTGTTTTTGTCTCATTCCAGAGGACGAGTAATGGCGCTTGAACCTAGGCTTATATGTACACTTATAAACATAAGTATTCGTCTTGTTTTCATAATAATTTGTATGAGTTCATATGAATACTTTCGTTCATCAGTTTAGAAGCCAGGACACAAGACTAAAAACTGTGTCCAATCCCAGGACGCTAGTGACCCAAGGAGTTACTCACTCTCAACGATTCAACAACCAACACCTAATAATGTTAACGGATCGGTTGGTACGAATTGTCCCCGTTCTATGGCTTCATTGTGAAATCAAGTTTAGATTTTGTTTTTGTTTGCTAATTATCTAATGCATGCATTCATCTCTTGAACTAGGTGTTCCATGTTTTCTTAACACTATCATCCTTATTTGCTATGTTACATTTTAAGTTATTAATACATTTCAACTGCCTCGGGCAGTTAAGATTTTTCCACTGGTTGAAATGAACCATGTAGGAACTACAATATTTTCAACTTAAACTAAACTTAACCTAATTTATACTAAGGGTACAAGGAGCTAGTCGTTGCAAAAGAAAAATGTATCAATTTTTGTCTAAAATTGGAAATAATTTTATTGGACATTAGTTGCAATGTCTCAATATAAGAAATTCTATGAAGTTCATTGGTACTATACCAAGGAGGCAACTTCAAAATCATTTTCAAAATTTTATTTTGAATCCTCTGAAGTGCCTTCTCTCTGGTATTGCAGCAACTATTCCATATTGGCACAGCATACAACATGGCTGGTCTAAAAATATGTTTGTAAATCAAAAGTTTGTTCTTAAGACAAAGTTTTGATTTTCTGTTTAAGTATAAGTGGATATAGACACTTAATATATTTGTTACATTTGACTTGAATGCCTTCAATGGGACTTTTAAAAGTTAATTTTTGATCTAGCAGAAGTCCTAAATATTTAGCTTCGCTAGACCAATTAATTGGAACTCCATTCATAGTACCAACATGTCTGCTAGAAGGTTTCAAATAAGAAGCTCTCGGCTTATGTGGGAAAATTATAAGCTGTGTTTTGGAAGCATTCGGGGAAATTTTCCATTTTTGCAAGTAAGTGAAGAAACAATCCAAACTTTTTTGCAATATACTACAAATGACACGAAGGCTTCGTCCTTTGGCTGAGAGGCCCGTGTCATCTGCAAACAAAGATTGTTGACACCTTGGTGGTAAATCAGGTAAGTCAGAAGTAAAAATGTTATACAATATAAATCCCAGTATGCTGCCTTGGAGATCACTAGCGCTTACAGGTAATCTATCAGACTTAGATTTCTGATAGTTTACCTGCAGTGAGCGATCTGATAAATAATTTTGAACCAGTTTAATAATGTACAGAGGGAAATTAAAATTCATCAATTTTATAATCAAACCTTCATGCCAAACACTGTCAAATGCTTTCCCTATATCAAGAATAACAACTGCAGTCGAATATCCTTCAGATTTGTTAAGCCTAATTAAATTCGTAACTATTAATAACTGATGGGTGATTGAATGCCCATGGCGAAAACCAAATTGCTCATCAGCAAAAATAGAATTGTCATTAATTTGGACCATCATTCTATTTAAAATAATCTTTTCAAACAGTTTGATTATTGAAGAAAGCAAACTAATTAGGCGATAAGCTGGATTTTTATCCGGATACAAAATTGGAACAACTTTGGCGTTTTTCCATTTATCTGGGAAGTATGCCAATTAAAAACGTTTGTTGAATAAATTAACCAAAAACGGATAAAAAGCTCTCAGGAAATTTTTTGATAAGTATGTAGAAAATACCACCATCACCCAGGGCTTTCATATTTCTAGATTTTCTAGTAATAGATCTTGATTGAGAAAGTCTTCGAAGCTCCGTGTAACCTGATCCTCAATTGGACTAGTGAGATCTAGACTAAAATTATGGGCACTTTCAAACTGCTGAGCAAGTTTTTGAGCCTTTTTGCCATTTGTTAATAAAATTTTATTTCCCTCTTTAAGCGCTGGAAATGGCTTTTGAGGTTTTTTAGGAATTTTTGTTAATTTCCAAAAGGGTGTAGAACTGGAATCCAGCTTTGAAACATTATTCTCAAAGTTGATATTTCTCTGAATAGCGAAACTTTTTCGGGATCGCGAGTTCTTTGGTATTGCCTTCGCCTCACATTTTTAAGACGGATCACTAGCTGAAGATCGTCGTCAATAATGATGGAGTTGAATTTAATTTCACATTTAGGAATTGCAATGCCTCTGGCTTCGACAATTAAATTTGTCAAAGATACGAGAGCATTATCATTATCACTTTTGGTATCGAGAGGAATATCAACATCAAAACTCCTATCGATATACGTTTTATATAAGTCCCAATTAGCTCTATGATAATTAAAAGTAGAGCTGATTGGATTATTAAAGGCTCCTTGTGAGATTTCAAACGTCACAGGAAGGTGATCAGCATGAGTTACCAATTGGCCACACAGCTGACTTTTTATTTATTTTTTAAATAATCTTTTACCGTTGGAATTGCTTTGAGCATTATTCCACCCTACAAATTCATTGGATACCATTTCTTGAATCTAAGTACTATTTCAACATTAGGCTATTTTATTTCAGTAGATTTCAAATATTTATTATTAAAACCAATTTTACATTTCATCACGCTCTAACTTCACAAACTAAATGTTCAGCTGAATGCCTCCACCAGTGGTCCAATCCGAGATGAAAGTGCAACCCGAGTCTATTTTCTCTATCACAATATGTTTGCAGTTAGACGTTGACCATTATCCCCCACGAGATGCTACATCCGCGCAGCGTGTTACCTGTGCGAAAACCAGAAAATATTATTAATTCATTCCCCGCACGGTGTGCGAACGGGGAATGTCCAACAGATGCAAACATTGTCTAACGCTGACCAAATAATTATTGGTTCGGCGCAGAGCCGGCGAATCAGCCCCAGCCTGGCATTTATTTAAATTTAGCTTTTCGCATTTTTCCCGTTTTGTCACTCGGTGTGGTCTGCTACCTTCTTACATCTTTATTCTCGCATTTTTGGGTGAATAATTGCGATGATTTTTTACGACTTGATGCGCATTCTTTCAAGGTACACAACATCAGGATTAGATTTTTGTTGATTTAGGTGAATTTTATTGGATTATCTTAATATTGGATACATATAATGATTTAAAAATAAATATTACTCACAAGAGCAATGTTCGACCGAGGAAAATTGTTAAATTGTATAACAAGCAATCACACTTTTTGATTCATTTTATGTTTGTGTAGAATTCTAGTTCTTGAAAAACTCATCGATGGCACTGCTAGAATCGAAAGAAGAAGATTTGATGCTGGACAGGCTGGAGGCGCTGGTTGAGCTGAACGAGGACGACACCGTTTTGCTGCTGGAGACGGAGCTGACCACCGACGAGGAGGACAGCAGCGATGAGGACGACGAAAGGGAACCAGTGTCGGTTACCTTTTGCGACACGCTGCGTTCCGAGGCAAAGGCCGATTCGGACTTTTCCACGGTTTTGGAGGATGAGTTGGCGCCTTCTTCGATGATTTCCTTCTCGCTGCTGGCACCGTAGCTCTTGGACTGGGTCACGCTCTTCTCGGACAGACCGGCCGAGGAACGCTCGACGACGACTTCCTTGGAGATGACCGGAGTTGACGACTCGGTGATGGTCATTTCAGTCTTGGTGGTGCTTTCGGCGAGGGCCATTTCTATTTCGCTCTGTGGGTAGACGGGCTGTCACAAAAATCTGAAAAATGATTCACAGAAGAAGAAAGGCATGTAAATTGGTCCGCATATGAGTGATGTTTATGAGGAAACGTCTTCACATTTCTAACCGACAACGCGTCATCGGAGACCCACTTAAACGTCTATAGAATGTGAAGGGGCGAACACGCGAGTGTCTCACTATACATGCTCTGATGTTTTACTCAATGTTCGGGAACGAATGCATGAAGGAAATTTAAAACATGCTCTCTATGGTTGGAGTGTCGGTCGCTATTTTTAGTGAACAATATCTACAACAAACCATTCTTTGTCCTGGCATTTACCCGCTTACAGTTTAGACCGTCGGAGTGCATGATCGAACCAAGGTCAGTTTTTTTTTCTTCTGTTTGATCAAGTCGGGGAGTACTTTTACGTACAAGTGGCACTAAGAATCATGAGATTCTATCACGGTGCTACTATTTTAGGTTATTCGGTGGAAATAAAAATCTGTATAAAATGTGACAGTTGGGTAAAATGCGCCAATTCATTTTCTCAAATAATATGAAGCTAAAATTATGTCGTAAAATCGAAAGCGTCTAAAGTAATGTGAAAAAACGTTCCGCGGGACGCTGCATTTTTCAGGTTCCCTACGGAAAAACGAACTAACAACACTGACACCGATCGATGAACCGCTGAAGAGGGTATCGGTCCCCTATGATCAACACATCACCCACCAGCTACGCCATCGACTGAGGAAATTCGGCATCGATTTAGTATTCTCCAGCAGAAGCAATCAACTGAAGACACTGTTGGGCTCCACAAAGGATAGAGTAGAAATGTTAAATAAGGCCGGGGTTTATCAAATTAATTGTTCAGTGTGATAAAGTATATGTAGGTCAAACAAAAAGATCGTTAGATGTAAGGTTCAAAGAACATATTGCAGAAGTAAGTAAGGCTAAGAGGGAAACTGATAAGGGATTAAATTATGAGTTTAGGTCTAAGGTAGCTGAACATGTATATCAGGAAAATCATTCAATTACGACATCAAACATTAAAATTTTAAGAAATGTCTCTTACTTTTGAGGTCGAAATACGTATCTGTCAAGATACAATTAAGTGGTGGAATTCAATGGGATTGTATAAACTCGTCTTATGACAGGTGAATTTTTATGTGTTTAGTAAACTAGTGTAAAGTTGAAACAGCTATCTCATTGTCTTGCCGAAAACATTTGGCCTATCTATTTGCTCAGAATACTTCACAATTTTCATTCAAATTACTTTTTTCACTTTTCGCTATTGTTTGACCAAATTACATTTCTGGCTTTATGACCAATTCAGCATAATTACATTTTTGGCCAAATGTCCTTTTTGGCCAAAAGATCTGTTCAGTCGAGCAACATTTTTGACCAAATAGCTCTTTCTGCCAAACGTTTTTTTTTTCAGCTAAATGACCTGTCCGTCCAAACGAATTTTTCAGCCAAATAACCGGTTCAGCTGAACGACATTTTCGGCCGTAAATCTTGTTTGACATATTCGACCAAATGGTTTTCAGCCTAATAAACGTTTCGATTATACATTCAACTTGGCTAAACGACGGTCTTCCTAATGTTTTATTCGATCAAGTGGTATACAGCCAAATAACTATGATGACAATGATGACCCAAGTATCCCAAAATAAAATATGCTCAGCACCGCAGGGTGGAGTTCCAGCATCCTTGGTGAAACCTTCATGAGGCGTCCCTTTCTTACTAAGGATTTTACGTGATTATTATTTAATACATACGTGATACATTAAAAGAAAGTTCATCACGACATAAGATCTAGTAGGGTCCAATTTTAAAGAAGGTTGTTAGATGGTCGGAATCACTATCAAACCTATTCGGATCATAATATATCTTACTGGGTGGTGGGTTTGTTTGAGGACACTACTAGACCTAGATGGTAGTTAAGGGTATGCGATAACACACTTTTTCCTAACGAAACGAAACGAAACGAAATTTAAAGTGTCTATGTTGACTCGGATCGTAACGAAACGAAATATAGATTTACTTTCGAGACTTCGAAACGATACGAAATCAAGGTTCATTTAATTCGAAATTTTAATTTTTTTTTTCCGCGGAATTTTTATTAAATTGGTTTTACATTATGTTTACAATTCGGATTTCACCTTTTCGAAGTCAAATAACTGTTTTGCGACCAATAGAGTTATGATAACAGAAGAGGCAGTATATGATAAATCACCGCATTTTCGCCGCATATACCATTGACGATAAGGCAATACCCCAGAATTTGTGCCGCTTTCAAAGGAATGAATTATTGGTAGTGGCTGATTTTCTACCCGCCGCTTCCACATCCAGGCGCTATCGTATATGCGCAAATAGCCAGCATGAGTTAACCACCAGAAATTTGTATGGCGAAAGACATCTAACGCGGGTTTCCTCAAAATTAGGAACCTTTCATGAAAAACTATTTGGTACCGGTTATGAAGGATGGTGTCCGCTACTACGCCTACCAAATATTTTTTCGATGAGAAGCTGCTTATTTTTGAGAAATCGAACCTTAGATGCTTTTTGCCATACTGATTTCAGAAAGTTAACCCCTAGTGTGCCGCTGTAAGCACGCTCAAAGCAGGCGATTCATTCATAGTAGAGTGTGTGCTCCCGAATATGATCAATTTTATATCAGTAAGTATACTAAAACATAGAAATTGTGGGATATTTCATATACGGATTCAAATTTTGTTTAAAACCTTAGTTCACTTAAGAATAATGTAATTATGCTGAAGCATACTTCATATTGTCTTGTCAGCGTGGTTTTATAGTATTAAGACAAGTCAAATTTATAAAATGAATGCCTAAAAGAATCCTGTGCACCTTTCTAAAATGCACAAAGATATGTATTTTAGATTCAATTTCACAGACCCATAGTCTTATATACAATCAGCTCAACAAACTGAGCTATTTTCTGTGTGCCCTTTGTATATGAAAACAGCTGTTATGGTCAGTATGTGCTGAAAATAATCATAAGTAAAGAAATTTCAGCAATTTTAATGTTCTTTCAACCCGTTCTGGATTTTTTTTTGCAAATTCCATGCGAAGATGTAGAAATGCCCACAAATCTTCAATGTTCCTTACATATTGTGCAAATAGTCAAAGAAGAGCTTAGCTTAATTAACTGTACACATCGTAGTTGCTAATCTTGATTGACCGAGAAACATTAAATATGCACAGCTCATCAATTAAATAATATTCTTGCGATACAAAAAAGTTATTCTTATTGTATACTTGCTTCGGAGTTTCCAATTCATGAACATTAACGATGCTGGTCAATAACGGTGCTTTTGACCATTAGTATTAGGAGAGGAAAATTAGTGTAACACTCATTATTTTAAGAGACCGAGGTATGCTCTGCATCTCCGTGAGCGCTACGGGAAAGGAATCGTAAGTTTGTAGTGAAGGTAATTAATGGTAAGGCCCGTAAGCGACTAAATCTTTATTGTAAACGAAGATATTTTGAAAACAAGAAGACGAAAACTGTGTTTCAAATCAATCCAACGCAAGATCAATGCGATTCGTTTAATAAGCTTCTACAATATGATCGTTTCCGCACTAAATAATTTTGTGCTCTTCGATGCAGACATTAGTTTTATCACTTCGCGTTCTCCCACACTAGCTGGCGTGATCAGCATCAACACCATCGATTGTACACTGGTTAAACAAATTTCTGCTACGCGATGTAGATTTTTTTCACTTCGCGTTCTCCCGGACTAGCTGCCGTCCCATGACCAGCAGCTACACGATAGATCCCACAATCATATTGTACAAATAATAAGAAATAATCACAGAATATAAATTTGTATCTTGGAAACACTGAAGACGTTTCATAGAAGAAAACTACATACGTTTTTGTCGACTAAGAATAGGGTTATGTAGTAAGCGTTAAAAGAAAAAATTGTATAACCTAAAGTTTTGAAAACAACTTACCGATTTTGTTCAGCGGCGCAGCCAAAATGTTTGATAATATAAAGTATGGTTTAAGTTCAAATTTGTTTCGAAATTCCGCAGAATTCCGTTAAATTTCGTTAGAAGCTAGTTTTTTCTAGCGAAATTTTTGTAATTTAACGAAACGAAACGAAATCAAGAAATCAGATTTCGCCATGCTCAAATTCCGCGAGATTCCGCGGAATTTCGTTTCGAACCACCTAAAACGAAATTTTTCGAAATACCGCATATGCTTAGGTAGTGGGTTGGTCGGTAAAATCCAAATCTGATGTGGGTTTATCGTTCAGTGGTTTAGAACCACTACTGGGCTAGTTGAGTCAATCGAACTCTGGAGCAGTGTTGGTAGAACCATGCTCAAATCGTAATCTTTGAGGTCTGTCGGTGGTTTGAAGACACATCTGGACAGAATTGGATCATAAAAATCTAACTCTGCAGTGGATTGAACGTCGGAATCGCCTTGACCAATTAGTTTTGATTTTTTATTTTCAATGAGATATTAGGGAAACCATAAGATTCTCCCAAAGTGGAACTGAGACCCAGCGCGAATCTGTTCCTCCGTTGGCCGTGAGGGAGTTAATAGTAACTATCAGTGCACAATTGAGACTGTGAAGGTTTTCGGTGGTATGGCAAGCTGAGGAAGAGTTGTTTGGCTGGAACCCGTTTGGCCGAAAGCTATTTGTCCGAATGCCGCTAGGCCGAACAAACCATTAGGCCTAAATTCATCTGGCCGAAAGTCGTTTGGCCTAAAAGGTTATTTGACCGAATAGGACTTTTGATCGAAAAGGACATTTGGCCGAACAGGAAATTTGGCTGAATAGGACATTTGGCCGAAAAGGACATTTGGCCGAAATGGACATTTGGCCGAACAGGACATTTGGCCGAATAGGACATTTGGCCGAAAAGGACATTTGGTCGAGTAGGACATTTGGCCGAATAAGCCATTTTATCGAATATGACATTTGACTGAATAGGAAATTTGGCCAAACAGGACATTTGGCCGAATAGATTATTTTCCCACTTCTTACTGTAAAAAATGAAAAGCGTGAAGTGAGTAGTGTGACTTCTCACTACTCACTTCGTGCTTGTCTCTTTAAACAGTGAGAAATGAGAAATGAAAAGTTAGTAGTGAGACATCCTACTGCTCACTCTTCATTCTCACTTCTCACTGTTAAAAGTAATAAACACGAAGTGAGTAGTGAGACGTCGCACTACTCACTTTTTACAGTGAGAAGAATGATGCCTCACTTTTCACTCCCCATTTCTCACTGTAAAAAGTGTGAAGCGCAAAGTGAGTAGTGAAACTTTTCACTTCTCACATTTTTCAGTGATATGTGAGAAAAGAGGAGTGAGACGTCTCGTTACTCACTCCTCATCTATAACTTCCGACTGTGAAAAGTGAGTAGTGCGAAGTGAGAACTTGGACGTCTCACTACTCACTTCGCAGAACTCACTTTTTTCAAGGAGAAGTATGAGATGAGGATTGAGAAGTGAAAAGTCTCACTTTTCACCCCTCATTTCCCACTAATCACTTCTTACGGCGAAAAGGGACAAAAGAGACGCCTCTCTTCTCACTAATCACTTCCAACTTCTCATTTCTCACTTTTTACAGTGAGAAGTGAGATGTAAGACGTCAAATGACCTGTTCGGCCAAATGACCTATTCGGCCAAATAACCTATTTGGCCTAATAACCTATTCGGCCAAATTACCTTTTCGGCCAAATTGCCTATTCGGCCGAGCGACTTATTCGGGCTTATGTCTTATTCCTCCAAATGGTCTATTCGGCCAAATAACCTATTCGGCTAAACAACCCTTTCGACCACATGACTTCCGGCCTAATTGTCTGTTCAGCCAAACAACTTTCGGCCTAGTGGCCTTCGACCGGTTATTCGGCCAAACGGCCTTTCCCCGTCAAGCTGTTTTTGCACACACATACACGCTCACATCTGCACAATCAAAACAGAAATGTTTGTATTCGGACGAAGCTTCTTAGTTGTCGACTAAGTGCGACGAAGCAGGACGTCAGGGTTGAACATGATATAAACGTCCGACATATGTGAATCAGAAAAAAAAAAATAGTTTTTATTGTTGCGAAGGTTGCGGAGGACAGTTTTATTTCGAAAACACATTCTAAACACGACAAACAATGGTGCAGTCGATACTTTTTCAACCCCTTAGCCGTATCTCCTTAGGCTAGCTGTAAGATGCATCGTTACAATGGAAGACTATGTTGACCACGACTCAGTGGGATTCCCGGTTCAGTTTCAGAAATTTTCGGGTTTGAAAGTTTTTAAGGACAAGGATCCAAAACTAATTTCAAACCCATACAAAACGGAAGTAACGCACACCTGCCTTTTTTTATTTCAGCTTTGCAGCATGCGTGAAAGAATAAAAAAAAAGATAGTTGTGCATTGCTTCCGTATAGAGTGGTGTACCTTCGAAAACGCGAGTAAAATTAGTTTTGGATTCCGGGAGGCTTGTCATTAAGCAACGAAATCTGACACTTTATGAATAAATGAAATCCAAGAACTGTTAACAAGCAAACCTTCTTCTCAGGAACATTAGCTAAGGGGAAATGTTCGCAACGAAAAAGCACATCATCAGCAGTCGAATAATGTAACGTTGTAAGAATACCGGATAATAGCCTGCTAGAAAGGTAGATCAGATCAAACCTATCTTGGAAAAAGTGAAAACAGTCGACTCTCCACTATCTCGACATTGAAGATAAAGAGAATTCAAGCAATAAAACAAACATTGTAATGGGTACAAGATGGGAAAACTCGCTGCTATGAAAAACGACAACATAACAATCATTTTTTTGTTTTTAATGTAGACAAACACATGAAGATGGTATAGTAGATAAAAAAAATAGAAAAAAAGTAGTCTAAAAGTTTGAATATATCAACATAGCGAGTGTAAATCCTGGAAAAATACACATGACCAGTACACATCGAAATAGCAAAATATCAAAAAAGGGAGTTTATCGAGATTTCGAAAGCAAATATGTATGTGGATTGATGCGACTGAGAAAACCATCAACATAGAGAGATATCGAGATTTGGAACATCGAGATATGTATAGAGAGTCAACGGGACTAACCAAATAAATTAATAAATTAATTAATATCAGCAAAATACATCCACAAAGTATATATACATATATGACTGTCCAATATGAATCTACAATAAGACATTGTAAGTTTCTACCGCCAAAAAAATATACCAACGAATCATAATTATCTGATCAACAATATCCGGTCGATCCTGAAGAATTCCATTCGGATTATTCATTTTGAACCATCCAACAGCACAGACGCCGCATTGTAATTGAATCGTGGTTCATCTCATGCAGCGCTAACGGTCAACGCTCGACAAAGTCCTCGAGCCGTTAATTTGAATTGTTGGGATGTCGTCATCAGCAGGAGCAACCATCGTCGTCAGGCCAATCATACAGAGCAGACTGACGTGACTCAGCTGGGTTGAAAGTGCGAGCATAAAATGATGTATGATGACGGCTGAACGTGGCTCAGGCTTAGCGAAAAGTAAGGTTAATCAGCGCTCGGTCACGGACTCGAAATAAAGAATAAAATATGATTGAAAGCGTTGGGTTGATATCGCATTTCAAGAAAAATAAATGACCGATTGCTTCGGAACAAAAATTGCTTATCAGTTTGCAACACTAAGACCAGACTCATCGCTGCATTAAACACCTTACCGTGTGTCACAAAAAAAAGTTAAAATTCAAAGCAAATAAATTAGGAAATCACGGGAAATCAATTTTTGCAACTTGTCAAAATTCAGACTCACTAAATTTCGGCAGGTTCCAATGAAATTTTTGGTAAGATGCGCCAAGTCGCCAAGTAAGAAACAGGTAATTTTTTATTTATTAAAATCAATTTTGATTATTTATAATTGTAAACCAGATTTTTTTTTATTTTATGATGTATACGTTACTCTGCACAATCACACCAACATCGCAAGATATCGCAGAAATTTTGTGTTTGTGAAATTTCCGCTTGGATAGGTTTTGTTCTTTTATTGTCAGACTTTTATTGAGACTTATCTCTCTGACCAGACCAGATCGAAGATTATTTGTGCATTAAAACATGTTGACAAGAAATAAAACTGCCAAATTCGTCATTGTCTCGATTTCTGCTGCATTGCACATTGCATTGCCATTAGCTGTCAATATCTTTTTATATCTGATTGGGGTTGAATCTGGATTTGCACCCAACCCACGTCAAAATATTGAGAAGACAATAAATAACTGTCAATTCTTCATTCAGGGTAACGTAAACAGATCATTATTCACGCGCATATAATTAATTGCACTGTAATCGAACTGCAATTCGCACTCCGCCTCTTCATTCGCCCCAAACAGATCAGACACATATTTTCACTTAGTCGCCGTAGCAACATTCCTGCGTAGGTGATCAGGTCCTGCTTACCTCTTGGGAAGTACTGCGACGGTACTGCTTGGATGCTGTTGCTTGTTGTCAACGAATCGACCGTTCACTTTCACTGCTCAGAAAGAACTGCCTAGGCGTAGCATGCGTTGGAATACCGGTCGCGTTGTCTGCTTGGATCGAGTTGCCGCACGCTGCAAAATGCGATGAAAATGGTTCTCGCAGTAGGTACCAAAATAGATAAGGATACAAGCGCCAGAGGTGGGGATGTGTGTTCACTTATTTTCAGTTGTGCGGTTAAATATTCTATGTAAGCACTAATGTTCACACTTAGCTTGGCTGTTGAGATCACGAAGGTTCGGTAGGTTCTGCCGGTATCGGACAATGGCGATCATCATTTTATTGAACGCTTTCGTTCGCAGCGGCTTGAAACTGAGAGCAAGAGAATCTGTGAGAGGACCATGTTGACGAATCAATGATCATTCTTGAATACCGTTGTTGTATTTTAATCAGTGATTAATTAAAATGTTTGTATGAAGATTCATGTAGGCAAAATCAATTTCAATCCACCCTACAATGTTATTATTTCAATGTTGTTTTGAATCGGATATGAACTGTTCACCTTGCGTAAAAAGCCAACAATCTTCTATCGTCGTTTTTTTTGGTTCAATGAGATATTATGAACAGTTTTTAACTGCGAGTTTTCAGCATTATTAAATAATGTTTTCACGATGTTCAATGTAAAATTTTATTTGTAAGCTCGTATTATCAATACACAATAAATGAATAGAATTTCCCGCTTTAAAATTTCTTTGATCGGTCATGGACTTGAAGCATGGACTGCCTTGTAGTAGCATATTTTACCGTTGAGCTGCGGAAGGCCCCACTAACCAACAACGATACTGTAAATAAGCCAATGCAATCTGAGTTTTCAAATGTCAGAATTCATAAAACATACCACAAATATTTATCGAAACAGATTGAGATATGAGATTTGGCATTATTATTTGCTTTTGCCAAACATTCATTCCAAAAACTACATCCTCCAGGAAATTGATCACTTTGTTTCAAATACACAGGATTTTGTTTTTACACGATTTTTTTTCGCTCGTATTTTTTAACGCGTGACTTCAATTTGCCACCAAACTCTTCGCAACATGTTTCAAAAAATCCAGAATAAATCAAAGAAAAATCACATGATAATTAATATACGTTAAACATTTAGGATGAGTGGAAAATTGAGAAAATGTAAATCGCGTAAAAACAAAATCCAGTGTACTCTCATAATAATGCACATGTTAACGAAGGAAAGCGTCGACGGTTTGTCTCTTCCTTATTTTCCTCTCCCATGTTTTCCTCAAAAAAATTCAATTCGCAAGAAAGTGCCTTTGCGACGGTTCGATCATTCGAGACACCCCGGGCTAGAAAAGCGGAGATGGCATACGTTCATCTTGAAATGAGACACACCGCACTCAATGGCTCAACAACGGGGACAAAGGTTTTTCCTCTTTCCATGCCACGGGTGGTTCGTTTTTCCGTGAGTCACGACGTTATTTATGAATGGGAATGTGCTCCGTGACAAAACGGTAGGAGAACAACATTTTTGATACACTGATTCATCGATGACGTCGCTCACGACATACCGCGTGGGGTCTGCCGGTCAACTGGCAGATGCTGTCTAGTTTGAATTTGATATTCATCGTCTAGCCAAAACATGAGTATGTCCATTAGAGTGGGGCGCAGCTGTATGGAAAAACTCAAACTTCGTCCGATCAAGTGAGATCAAGGTTTTCCTGAATCGTTCTGGGACCCCAATCCACTGTGCAAAATATGGTCTCGATTGGTTGCAACCTCGCATGCCGCATCGCGTTTTAAATTTACATGGAGATTAGTATGGGAAAACATACTTTTTTACATTTTTGCTATTAGCGGCTTCAATTTATCATCAATCACGTAACTCAATACGTTGGCACATAGTCTGGAAGATGCCGAAAGACTTTGTCGAAGAAGGTACGTAGCTGAAAGGTCTACAAAAAATGTTATTACGTTTCGAAAATTAATTGTTCAAACCATATGCAAGAAATCAATGTTTCTGCCAGCACTACCGGACGACCTATGGATATCGAAGGGCAAAACCCCTCTTCCTTCTTGTCGGATTTTTTTCTTTGTGAAATGATTCCGAATAGCTCCCGTTAGCTCTAAAGCCCTATAAGATCAATTATTTTGAAATAACAGACTATTAAATTATTGGTCTACGTAGTTCGGCAGTGCTGGCAGAATAAACAATTTTTTGCATATGGTTTGAACACTCAATCTTCGAAACGTTATAACTTTTTTCGTGGACGTTCAAGCAACGTGCTTTCTTCAGCAAAGTTTTTCGGCATCCTTTGGGTTATACTTTAACACAATGAGCCACTTGGTTTACAATGAACTGAAACCTCTAGTAATAGAAATGCAAAAATATACGTTCTCACCATGCTAATTTCCATACAAACTTCAAACGCGATGCGGAAAGCGAGGAAGCAACTAATCGGTCCCAAATTCTGCACAGTTGTTCAGGACCCAGAGTGGCTTCGAAAAACCATTGATTTGAAAAAATGACCATGACGCCCCACTCTAATGTCCATGGTGTCGCGAATTGATCTTATCTTATTCCGCATATTCTCATCCCCGCTCAATCGTATTATTTCCTAATGACTTGATTTTTGTGCATCGTTAGAAATTTGCTGCTACTGAACATGTAATTAACATTTTATTGATCAAAAATCGCCAAAATAAATATTCAAATGGAAATAAATAATGATTTTGAACACGCCATGATTTTTGTTCTATTAGAGAAATGGAAATTATTTAGAAAATTTTAGGGGAGACACTGGAGACGACCTTACTTTTCAGATTGAAGGTACATATCTGTAAAGTTTTTTTTTATGTCTTTATTTAGGAGCATCTGTCAAGTTTCAAACAAGTGGTAGACTTAAATGGGGATAGAACTGAATGTACGATGTGGTATCAAAGTTATATGACAGTTTCATGACATTTTATTATGGTTAATATTTCATTTTATTTATTACACGTTATGGTTCTATTCCATGGTTAAGCAGTAGATAGAAAATAGATCTATTATTCCATTGCTCTTTATTGCCTTTTCCAGAGTGGAACACTCAGAAAGAGACGTTATATGTTTGAGCGTCGAAGCCTGTCTTCAGACGACTCTTTCTTCATGATTCACCATCAAAAGGGAACATTGACGCCCCTGGTTGATTTAGGAAAGACTATACAGGAAACTCATAAAACGGAGTGCATTTGCTAACACCCATATGATTCGAAGTGCCATTATATGGTAATCAGTCAAAGGAATCATCGCTGGAAAAGAGAAAGTCGCAGCAAATGACAAAGAACAAATTTTGGTCGACAGAAGCGGTTGCCATATGACCATCGAACCCGTTACTAATATTATATGTATTTTTGGTTAAATAAACTTCAAATAAGCTAAATTTAATTATTCACGTGTTTTACACTGACGTTTGTTCTATTTTACCATTCTTTTACCCAGATCAATGACTATAGTCTATATGTATATATGTTCTTCAAGTTGCAGATGTTTGGTCCAATACTGTATACACTAAATTCTGTTTTTACACGATTTTTTATACACAATCTTATTTTACATGATTATTTTTAAACGATTTCCATGAATTTGCACGTTTTTGATTGGGACGATTTTTACAAAGTTACACGACTTTCAAAAACTCTTTTTTTTGCGCCTTATCAGATTGTACAAAAAGAGAGATACATAGTATAGGATACGTTCATGTTTATCCAAGAAATCCCTGAAGTCAGGCCTTAAGGTCTGCACACGTAGCCAGAAATCTACTGACCTGTTTTTAATATGGGGCCTTCCTTATCCATGCGGTAATATGTGCGGCTACTAAGCAAGAACATGCTGAAGGTGGCTGGGTAAAGGCTATATGTTCGCGCCAAAAACGAACTTTTTATAGGGTGCCCGGATACCCATAGTGTAACATACCGATCGACTCAGCTCGATGAATTGGGGTGATGTATGTGTTTTTTTTCCCTAAGCAATGGAGGGGGAATCTGCTCAACAGACATCCTGGGTTGTCCAGGAAGTGCGGGGTTAGGGTACCCCTCCAACAGCAAACGAGGGAGGCAGGACTACATCCCCGACCCGCTAAACCGTTTCCATTGCCGCCAAGCCCATAGTCCCTTCGGTACAACCAGAAAGTAATGCTTCAAAGACGGACCAGCGCACCCTCGAGGTTAGCTGCGTGTCCTTGCAGCACCGAACATCGTGACTCGCTTTTTTAGAAGAACACCATGGTATCGTGCCAGCGCATTGCCGGCTTTCAGGCCACGCCCTATGTCCTCGGAAGGTGGGAAGGGTCGACTTCGCGCCTGCTTCCCTCTGCACGACTGGTATCAAGAATGATGATGCCGCGTTCACCCAAATTGACCTCTCTGCGATATGGTTTATTCGCCAACACACAGAGGGACTTGCCGACGCGGTGCCTACGCCTGCCTCAGCCTTGACGAGGATCCCTTTCCGTCCTCAGGTTTGGAACCCACCCGGTTGACCGACGCCGCGAAAGCGACGATACCATGTCGTTCTTCGCGCGACCACTTGTTCGATTAAAGGATCGGGTTCGACCATAGGGCATGACCACCGGTATGACTCATGAAGCCGACTCCGATCCCTTGATCCACCTCTTATTTGCGCCTAAACAAGGTAGCAAGGTAGCATCCTTGAGTCCAAGCGCCACCTTCTGTGTAGCTCCGAGACGATTTATGCGATAGTCGATAAAACGGCGTTCCAGCAAACTTCATCTTTACACATCCTCCGAACTAGGTTGTCCGGGGTAGTGTCCAGACCACATGTGGCAAGCATGTGGTCACGCATTGCGCGAAAACGTGGGCACACGAACAACACGTGTTCCGCCGTTTCCTCTAAACCTGCGCACATCAAACACTCGGGCGAGGCTGAGCAAGCCAGCTGCGTTACCTGCACTGTGATTTTGCAGCACGCTTAAACGCCGGGCACATCGAACCCCCCATGGGGTGCTTGCTGTTCACAGCTTTGCTGGAACAAATCAAACAATTGGGAGGGTTCGTGCAGTATTGTGCCTTATGTCCCTCCACTCCGCAGCGTCGGCAGAGAGTGCTTCTGTCAGGGCCTTTGCAGTCCCATTGTTTGTGCCCCGGTTCCAGGCACTTGAAGCAAACTTCGGGTTGCTCGTATATGCCCACAGGGCACACCGACCATCCCACCTTGACGCTCCCCAACTTGACTACCTTGGAGGCGTCCGCTGCAGATAGCCGAATCAATGCTACCTGCGTCCCTACCTGCGACACGGTAGCCGAACGGCTGCGGTGGGCGTCTCCACTTCACACTGTTGCCGCAGTGCCGTGACGAGCTCTTCGACTTCGGTGATCTCGTCCAGGTCTTCAACCCTTAGATTCACCTCCGTCGTGAGTGCCCTCACCTTGACCGTCTCGCCTAAGACTTCCTCCGCCAACTTCTTGTAGGCGGCGTCCTTTTGCGAGACGCCCCGCTTCAGCTCGAGGATCATCTCGCCCATCCGGGTACGTCTTATTCGACGTACGTCGGCGCCGAGTTCACCGAGCTTGACGTCACTCCTCATCGCCTTCAAGACGTCCGAGTACTTAGCCTCGTCGACCGTGATGACTAGGGCATCGCCTCTGGAGCGATTGGCGCCTACCCTAGACTTCTTGCTACCCTCATTCGCCTGGGCCTTCTTTTCGGCCCTTGACGTCTTCGATTTCTTCTTGTTCTTGACCAGGGTCCAGGAGGCGTCCTCCCCTCTATTTCCCTGGTCTGGTGCGGCTGAGAGCTCTCAGCCTGCCGTAACCCCTTACCACCGTCTTTCCTGGGTGGACGGACCTTTCCAGGTCTTTCCTCCCCCGGTTTTGGAGGTACCTGGCCGGGGTTCAGCTTCCCAGCCCCACTACCCTTGTTCGGGGCAGTAACCCTCCGCGTTTTGGAGCGGCCCCCAGGGAGCTCATCCCCTGGAGACTGTCTCCCCCGTTTTTGTGGCTGCTCCGTTGGAGCAGTCACCCCCGACGTGCCCGCAAATACTTGAGCCTCAGTCTGGGTAGACTTTGGCACCACCGTCTTCGCTGGCAAGCCCTCGGTCGATTCGACCTTGCCCGAGTCCGCGAATCCTTGGGCCTCAGTCTGGGTAGACCTCGACTCCACGGATTTCACGGGTTTACACTTGGCCGTCCCGACCGCCCTCTCCAGCTTGGCGTCCAGCATCGACTTTCGAAGTTTCAGCAAGCTCCTTACTGATATTATGCTTCGATGACGCAAAGTCGATGATGGCGTCCAGCTGTTCCGTCGCCACCTCGAAGGCCGAAAGCCCATCGCGTTTGCGGTTCATCGCCTTCACAAGCCATGGGCCGTCTATAACCTCTACCGGCGTAACCTGGGACCGACGCTGGCGCTGCGCAATGAGCTGCCGACTATTGCCTCTGGCCTCCTATGCGGAGACCTGAACAACCCACCTCTTGCGAAGGGGTTGTCGCCTACACTACTACCACTAATTGAAGAATTGACTTGGTTTTCCATTTTGGTCCCACGAGTTGCCCGGGAAAAGAGGTCCACCACGCCAGAGCCCAGCATGACGCGGTAAGGGACAATTACTGTGGAGGGTGTCCAGGTACCCCACAGGCTCCGTTAAAGGCCTAGATCATTATTTCACCCCCTGGCCATGCATCCCCTCGGCACGGGTCGCTTAACGCCTTGGGATTAAGGGTTAGGGACGATGGTATGGTCCCCTTGGTCGCACCCACTCACTCTAGCTGATGTCAGAAGGACAACAGTGCCCAGGCTGCACTACCAGCTAAGTACAAAACCCTTAGCTGGCGGTCGATTGTCATCGGAAGACCCGTGGAAGCGTGAGATTGGAACTTGTGGAGACCAGAGCTGTGTAGGTCGCTCCTTCCCAGATGTCAACTCACCATTTCGCAGCCCAGGTGATGTATGTGTGTTTGTATGTGTGTGTATGTTTGTGTGTATGTGTGTGCGCAAACTAAACTCACTCATTTTCAGGCACTTATCCTTAACCGATTTGCTCGGTTTTCCTAAACGGACTATGGGATTCGGAGTTATGGCCAAAATATATTTTCCTACAAGAAAAATTCTCACTCGCTTTTTAGGCATTTACTCTTAGCTGATTTACTCGCAACAAGTTCCAATTGACGCAGCATCTTATCTCATTGTTTCGTATTGAAAATTGGACAGATCGGACTATGGGCTCAGAAGTTATGGCCAAAATACTTTTTTGTCACACCAAAAGTGCGTAGAAATTACTCACTCGAAAAAAAAAACGAGAAAGGCACCATCACCGCTAGGTGGATTAATCTTTTTTTTTCTGAATTCTCCTTTGAACACTCCTTACTTCATAAGAGAAATTCGTTAGAACCTTCAGCACAGAAAAAAATAATGAAAAATAAACAGCGCGTAAAACTTGACATGCGGAAATTTACGCTATTCTTCGCTGAAATGGTCCTCTTCCTAACAAGATTGCTTACAACTTGTGTGCAATATTGACGATTCACGTCAAAAATTGTATACATTTAGGCTGTATCCCGTGTGGAATACGCCAATAATGGTGTTTTTTTTTTTTTATTAACGTGATTTTTTATCTTGAAAGTAAGTTCATCACGGAATAATGGTGTTCCATTTATCAATAAATTCTTCGAAATTTCCAATGAAAACTTTTCTCCATCCAAATCTTTATCAGTTGTATTGCTTTTTTATATTCTTCCAAGGAAATTATTATAGTTTTTTATTGCACTTATTATTTTTTGAAAGAAAAAAACTTCATGATTTCACAATGTAATAATGAGAAAGATATTTTTTGGGTTCCGGGGCTACTTGGGTTCAATCCGATACAAAAGTAGCCAATCCAGCAGACTCGCGGAATAACTATTTCTTAAATAATATTCGAAGGGTTCCTGGGCCACTTGGGTTTAACCCGGTCACATTGGCCACAATCCAGGTCTTCGGATTCGGACTACAGTTTCAATTTTTGAAACCCCTTACAAACAGACGCCACCCGAGCAGGAGCGACGACAATCCTCCGGATTAAACCCGTGTGGACCATGAAGCTTATCATCAGGAAAAATATCATTCCCATCATTATTGTGTGAGGTCATGAAGCTTGATGTGTCACACGGTTTATTTTGAATCAATTTATTGAACCCGAGTACACCGGGAACTCTGAAAATGTCATTCCTATTATTGCTTATTGAAATTATGAAGTTTGAAATGTAGCACGACCTATCTTGACTAAATTTTGGAAATGGCCATTCCGAAGGTCCCTGGATTGTGGCCGGATTAAACCCGATTACCCCAGGATCCCCAAAAATATCATTCCCATCATTGTTTTGCAAAATCATGAAGTTTGAGGCAACTGACTCCAATGGGTTCTGTCAGTCCAATGGATTCTGTAATAATCATGGTTTCGACTTTCGACTTCGTTTCAATGAAATAAACCAAGCGTTTTTCGGGCCAAGTGAGAATCTTTTTTCAGATCATCTTTCACCCACCAAGCTTTTCTCTAGAATTAGCCTTGGAAGATAAACGAATATCGTACCTATAAAATGAAAATCCTTTTTCGGTCCATCACTTTTACCTCTCACTCACTTTTCACGAGAATTATCACAGAACAATTACAAAATTGTATAGCCGCGCCGGGACTCGAACCCAAAATAGTAACAATAATAGCCGTATGGACGCGCTTACTCTAGCCACACCACCACGCTATCTGTATGAAAGTATTAATCATTACGGGTGTTGTAGACTTTTACTGAAATTTAAATCGCGCGAAGGTTCGATTCAAATTAGTTTCCAGCCGAAACTTTACTGGTCATTAGGTCGAAAGGGTCATTTAGCCGAAAGGGTCATTTGGCCGAAAAGACCATTGGGCCGAATAGGTCATTTAGCCCAGCGATTCTCAACCTTTTTCTTGTGAGGTACCCCTTCAAACTTTCGCATTAATTGAGGTATCCCCTCTTGAAGTAGGCTTCCAAGCCATTTGAAAGTACAATTCAAAGCCTCTTGCAAGGAGCTTCTGAATCTCTTAAAAGAAGGCCTCTGTACCTCTTGATAAGAGGCTTCTGAGCATCTTGTAGAGAGACTTTTGATCCTCTTGAAAGGAGGCTTTTGAGCCACTTAAAATGATAAAATAAGGCCCCTTAAGAATCTTGAAAAGACGTTTCTGAACCTTGAAAAGACGTTTCTTTTTGAAGGGAGACTTCCGAGCCTCTTGAAAAGAGGCTTCCGAGCCTCTTGAAAGGAGGCTTCCGAGCCTCTTGAAAGGAGGCTTCCGAGCCTCTTGAAAGGAGGCTTCCGAGCCTCTTGAAAGGAGGCTTCCGAGCCTCTTGAAAGGAGGCTTCCGAGCCTCTTGAAAGGAGGCTTCCAGGCCTCTTGAAATGAGGCTTCCAGCCTCTTGAAAGGAGGCTTCAGGGCCTCTTGAAAGGAGGCTTCCGAGGCCTCTTGAAAGGAGGCTTCCGAGCCTCTTGAAAGGAGGCTTCCGAGCCTCTTGAAAGGAGGCTTCCGAACCTCTTGAAAGGAGGCTTCCGAGCCTCTTGAAAGGAGGCTTCCGAGCCTCTTGAAAGAAGCTTCCGAGCCTCTTGAAAGGAAGCTTCTGGGCCTCTTGAAAGGAGGCTTCCGAGCCTCTTGAAAGGAGGCTTCCGAGCCTCTTGAAAGGAGGCTTCCGAGCCTCTTGAAAGGAGGCTTCCGGGCCTCTGGAAAGGAGGCTTCCGGGCCTCTTGAAAGGAGGCTTCCGAGCCTCTTGAAAGGAGGCTTCCGAGCCTCTTGAAAGGAGGCTTCCGAGCCTCTTGAAAGGAGGCTTCCGAGCCTCTTGAAAGGAGGCTTCCGAGCCTCTTGAAAGGAGGCTTCTGAGCCTCTTGAAAGGAGGCTTCCGAGCCTCTTGAAAGGAGGCTTCCTGAGCCTCTTGAAAGGAGGCTTCTGAGCCTCTTGAAGGAGGCTTCTGAGCCTCTTGAAAGGAGGCTTCCAGCCTCTTGAAAGGAGGCTTCCAGGCCTCTTGAAAGGAGGCTGAGCCTCTTGAAGGAGGCTTCCGGGCCTCTTGAAAGGAGGCTTCCGGGCCTCTTGAAAGGAGGCCTGAGCCTCTTGAAAGGAGGCTCCAGGCCTCTTGAAGGAGGCTCCAGGCCTCTTGAAAGGAGGCTCTGAGCCTCTTGAAAGGAGGCTTCCGAGCCTCTTGAAAGGAGGCTTCCAGGCCTCTTGAAAGGAGGCTTCTGAGCCTCTTGAAAGGAGGCTTCCGAGCCTCTTGAAGGAGGCTTCCTGAGCCTCTTGAAAGGAGGCCTGAGCCTCTTGAAAGGAGGCTTCCAGGCCTTTGAAAGGAGGCTTCCGGGCCTCTTGAAAGGAGGCTTCCAGGCCTCTTGAAAGGAGGCTTGAGCCTCTTGAAAGGAGGCTTCTGAGCCTCTTGAAAGGAGGCTTCCTGAGCCTCTTGAAAGGAGGCTTCCTGAGCCTCTTGAAAGGGGAGGCTTCTGAGCTCTTGAAAGGAGGCTTCCAGCCTCTTGAAAGGAGGCTTGGAGCCTCTTGAAAGGAGGCTTCCTGAGCCTCTTGAAAGGAGGCTTCTGAGCCTCTTGAAAGGAGGCTTCTGAGCCTCTTGAAAGGAGGCTTCCGAGCCTCTTGAAAGGAGGCTTCTGAGCCTCTTGAAAGGAGGCTTCTGAGCCTCTTGAAAGGAGGCTTCCAGCCTCTTGAAAGGAGGCTTCCTGGCCTCTTGATAGGAGGCTTCCGGAGCCTCTTGAAAGGAGGCTTCCGAGCCTCTTGAAAGGAGGCTTTGAGCCTCATGAAGGGTCTTCCGAGCCTCTTGAAAGGAGGCTTCCGAGCCTCTTGAAAGGAGGCTTCCAAGCCTCTTGAAAGGAGGCTTCCAAGCCTCTTGAAAGGAGGCTTCCAAGCCTCTTGAAAGGAGGCTTCCAAGCCTCTTGAAAGGAGGCTTCCAAGCCTCTTGAAAGGAGGCTTCCAAGCCTCTTGAAAGGGGGCTTCCAAGCCTCTTGAAAGGAGGCTTCCAAGCCTCTTGGCTCGGAAGTTTCCTTTCAAGAGGCTCGGATGCCTCCTTTCAAACCCGAGCAGCACAAGTCAAACAAAATTGGTTACAGCAACTTGATTGTGACTGAATCTGGTCACATATCAGTTGCAGGAACCAATGAGGAACATGTGTGCTGCTAGGGAAAGGCTCGGAATTCTTTTGAAAGAAGGCCTTCGAGCTTCTTGGAAGGAGGCTTCCGAGCCTCTTGAAAGGAGGCTTCCGAACCTCTTGAAAAGAACCTTCCGAGCCTTTTAAAAAGAACCTTCCTCTTGAAACGAGGCTTCCGAACCTTTTGAAAGAAGGCTCCTTGAAAGAAGGCCTTCGAGCTTCTTGGAAGACGGCTCCCGAGAAGCGTAGGAGGATGCTTTTAATCTTCTTGCAACGAAGCAACCGAACTTTTCTTCGAAGCCTTCATGCCTCTCAAATGGAGGCCTCTGAACCTTAGATTTCAGTTCAAAAGCATATAGCTAACATATTATTCAACATTTTGTTTAGATCAGGTGGATTGCATTGAAGATTTTCCAAACCTGCTCATTTGACGTTTTGTTCGTTTGATTTTTTATTCTGCAGCCCTTCATACGCTGTGCTGCACAGATAGAAGAAGCTGTTGAAATTTACACGAAAGTAATGCACATAAAGGGAATGCCAAAAAGAGCGTAAATTTAAACGATATTATCAACTGAATGTATGCAATTTGTATTGCATTATGACACTTTTTATACAAATAAGTGTCATAATGCTATGTAAATTGCATACATTTAGGGCGAACTTGTTGGAAAAGATTCATGTACGCCAAGAATAGTGTACTTTTCCACGTCTTTATTATTTACGCGTCGATTACTTTTCATTATTTCTTTCTGTGTGGTTGAGGAGGGCAGGATTCAATTGGCTTTGATTTACCGTTCGCCGTTCGACTAAGTCGAGTCAAGTACGAGACACTGAGAACGACCACACAGTTGTGGTCGTAAGTCGACTAAGTCGAGTCAACTACGAGACACTGAAGACGACCATACAGTTGTGGTCGAAATACGTATCTGCAAAGATATCAAATAATTGGTGGAATTAAATGGAGAGTACTTAACTCGTCTTAGACGATTGAGGAATGAGAAGATAGACGTCTTACTTCGCACTCCTCATTTTCCTCTTCACACTGTAATAAGTGAGAAGCGTGAAATGAGTAGTGAGACCAAAGTGACCATTTGCGTTGGTGATGCCACGGAAAGACTCGAATTTGAAAGAAAAACACCAAATCAACGATTGGCGGCAATCGAAGTGAGCGAAAAATGGTTATTACTCTCCAGCCTGTTTTTCTTTCCCGAAAAGCGATTTCTCCCCGAATTTTTTTGTGAAAGAACATCCTGTGCTCCTGACATTGCGTGAGCATTGCAAACCCTGGTAATAATTCTGGAACCATGCTGAGGATTGACCCAAATCCAGTTTGAATCGACTTGAGGTTCACCCGGATCGAATACAATTTGTTGCGAAGGAATCGGTCAAGGAATGTGGCAGTTTAAATTTTTGAAAGCCCTTCAAACAGACGTCAGGAACGATTGTATAACATTTTGCCGAAAACTATTTCCCGGAATTCATTTTCGCGGTTGAACATTTCGCGGAATAACTTTAGGCGGTTTGTAACTTTTCGCGGTACGACATTTGGCGGTTTGTATCTTTTCGCCGAATGACTTTTGGCGGAATGTACCATTTCGCGGAATGCACCATTTCGCGGAATATTAATAATAATAGCTTAGTGTTCATTTAGCACTTCCATAATTATTACCTGCGAGGTTTCTAAGCCAAGTTACCATTTTTTTGCATTCTTATAACACGAGATTAACACGTTGAAACTTTTATATCTAGAAGAGTCGAATTTTTTTTTTTAGATAAATTTCCTAGACCGGGCCAGAACAGCCTCGTTCAACATAGTCTTGCTTGGCAGCCTCCTAGAATATTTAGAAGTAGTTTTCAAAATTTCAATTGCCCCTTACAAATCCTTTATTATATCTGGCAGACGGGCCAGATATAATTAAGGGATTATCTCCTCTCTTTACTTTGTTACGGATAGACGTTATTATGAATAATCCTTTATTTTTCCCTTTAGCCATTCATAGTAGGCATTATCTTCTCTCTTTGCTTTATACCGGGTAGAACCGTTCTTTTAAAGAAGGCATTATTAACTCCTTTCGCCTTATACAGGGAAGCTGCATCTATTTAAATTTAGTCTTTACCCCTCCCTTCGCCTTATACCGGGCAGACGTAACTACTCAAAGAAGGCATTACCAACTCTTTACGCTTATACCGGGCAGATGTATCCATTTAAAGTAGGCGTTACCCCTTCCTTCATCTTATACCGGGTAGGCGCGTTCTTTTAAAGAAGGTATTAACAACTCCTTTCGCTTTATACCGGGCAGCAGAATTCGTTACCCCTCCCTTCACCTTATACCAGGTAGACGCGTTCTTGTAAGGAAGGCATTATCAACTCCTTTCGCCTTATACCGGCCAGATGCATCCATTCAAAGAAGGCGTCATCCCCCTTCTCCTTATACCGGGCCGACGCGTTCTTTTAAAGCAGGTATTATCAACTCCTTTCGCCTTATACCGGGCAGATGCATTCATTTAAAGAAGGCGTTACTCCTCCCTTCGCCTTAAATCGGGCAGACGCGTTCTTTAAAAAAATACATTATCCACTCCTTTGGCCTTATACCGGCAGAAGTGGTCGGGTTTCGGGTTTTGAAACCCGAATCCCAAATCGAACCCGAACCCAACGGGTTTGCTTCGGGTTTGATAAGCGGGTTTGGTTCAGGTTTGATAAAAAAAATATGTTGGGTTCGAGGTGGGTCCGGGTTTGAAGGAAATTTACTAACTGGGTTCGGGTCGGGTTCGGGTTTGCAAAATGCGGAACCCGACCACCTCTAGGGCAGTCGCAGCCCTTCATAGTAGGCATTATCTTCTCTCTTTGCTTTATACCGGGCAGATGCGTTAATTCATAGAAGGGACTACCTCCTTCCTTTTCTTTATACCGAGCAAACGTGTCCAATTCAAGAAGGGATTGTTTTCTCACTTTGCGTTATGCCTACCGGATGCGGTCATTCAAAGAAAGCACTACCTTCTTTCATTATTAAAATCACAATCCAAAAGAATTTAACCTGGATTGCATGTAATTAAGCAGAAATCGGTAAATATTTCAATGATATTTATTTTAACTGAATTCCGCCAAATGGCATTCCGCGGAATGATTTTCGGTGAAAAGGTACATTCCGCGAAATGCCTTTCGGAAAAAAGGTGCATTCCGCGAAATGTGTTTCGGAGATTTGGTACATTCCGCGGAACGTCGTACCGCGAAAAAAAAATCCGCGATATGTTTTTCGGCGAAATAGTATACAACCGTCAGGGACGGAAAGGTTAATATTGAATTTTTAAGGGAAATCTTGTATTTTTTCAAATGGAACATTTTTATTTCTTCATGGAAAGTTGTTCTGTTATAATTGCTTTTTTTTTATTTTAGTGCTAATAAACATTCGTTACGTGTAAAAAATTAATTGTTTATGTAAATTCTGCATAATTTTTGAAAATTTTATATTATTTTTTTACTAAATTAATGATTTCGTGTGTGTTACTTCTACGTGAAGTTAAACGATTTACAATGATATGGAAATGCTAATATCATCTTCCAAACTTGGACGTACATGTTCATGATAGAATTAGAGGAGAAAGTATAGAATTGATAGTTCCGTTAGGATACGGCAGGCATGAAGAATGTTTTTATAGAAGTCGATTTGAAATATTAGAATATTAGACAATTGGAGACAGCACTCGTCGATAGCAAATCCTTCCGCACGCGATGGCATATGAGCAAGTCAAACCACCTTCCTTTTGCCAGTGGAGGTATTTCAGCTTCCACACTGATATTCTTCCCTCCCCCTTCATACGGGAGCTTGGCAGAAAGAAGGTCGTGTGATATGTGCCATCACAAATATTGCCCTCCGCTCGCTTTCAAATCGACTTCTATGAAAACATTTTTCATGCCTGCCGTATCCTAACGGAACTATCAATTCTTTATACTTTCGCCTCTAATTCTTTCATGAACATGTACGTCCAAGTTTGGAAGATGATATTAGCATTTTCATATCATTAATTTTTTGCTAATACCCTGATTCCTTTATTGAAAATTTCCTATTTTTTATTGATTTATTTTTTTTTTTTGTTTTAGTCGAAGGTTTTAGTGTGAATTAGAAAAAACATAAAGTTAAAAATTTTTTTTTTTTTAGAAATAGTTTTATATTGAATTCTTTTAGTCCCACTAGAAATTTATTTGAACTTCCAAGGGAAACTTGTTTGAATTAACATGATGAGACATTATTTGGATTTCCACGAGAATTGTTATTCAATTTTTACTTGAAATTCTATCAAACTTTGACCAGAAAAATATAATAACTCTAAAAAAAAATAACTCTATAAATAATTCTATAAAATATAATTATCTTCTGTCTGTAACCTAAGTCTGTTAGACGAAGAGCATTTCTCAAAGCTTGCTCTACAGCTGTCCTCAAAAAAGAAATGATTAGATTTATTTTTTTAAATCTAATTTAACAAAAGAAACATATGACAATCAAAAACTCAAAGGTGCAGCCCAATCGGGTTGTACGCAAAGGTGACGTAGGACTACGTAGCTATTTGAAATTTATGGTGTTTGCCATAATAATTTGTGTCGTTTTACTTACATTGAGCAAACTGCTCGGAGGCCAACTGAATCAAGAAGTCGAATAGTTGTTCTTAGATAGATAGACTTTGAGTCTCTAACCGTGGAATTAACATGACTCATCGGCCGCTGAATACACTCGACTGGCTTTCAGTCGGGGACATCACAATCCTAACTTTGCCACGTACGCTTACATCGCGGGCGAAAAAATATATTTGCGTTTGGTTTCACGCTACTTCTGATTCTGCTTATTTCTCCTTTATTTCGGCCATTTTTGAGGATGGTGTCCTCCTCCTTTATACAAACGAAGGTTGATCCGACAATCCGATATAAACTTTCTTCAAAGTGCAAAACTATTTCGTAACTAGCTAATTTGATAGCGCGGCGAAGGGAGATGATGCAATTCATTTGAACGGATGGAATCACTAACAGCAACCAAGATATCACGCTAAACTCGATGCCGCAATCCATTTCCATTTTTGCAATTAACTCTTTCTTTCTATAAAATGCTGGTCCTGAGAAGAACCAATTCTTTCCAATAACTAACTGTATCCAAACGCTTGTCAGCACCTTGCGTTGAAATTGTCCGACCGCCACTTGATAATTTTTCGCTAAGCCTCCACCATTTGGAATTAATTTTCAGCATTGCCACTGCTATCCACCCCTTCATGCTGCTGTGTTCGCTCCGCTGCATCAAATTTTGTCGAACGGCTCATTCCGCTCTTTCCGCGGAATCCCGAGCAAAATGGCTCGCGCACGCCGGAAAGCAGCTTTCTTGTATTCAATAAATTAAGCCCGTTAGCCCCGCCCCTTTGTGATCTCTATGGTTGTACTATCCGAAATAAACTTTTTTCAAAGTGCAAAACTCAATCGTAAATAGCGAATTTGATAGCGCGTCGGAGGGAGATGATGTAGTGAATTTTAATGGATGGAATCACTAACAGCAACCAAGCTACCACGCCAAAACCAATGCCACCGAAACAGTCCATTTTCGCAATTAACTCTTTCTTTTCATAAAATGGTGGTCCTGAGAAGAACCAATTTTCTTTTCCCAATGCTCTTTTCCAACTAAATGACACCACAGTTTGTAATAAATTTTCAGCATCGGCACTGGCGGTGCGGGATCGCCACAGTGCTTATTTTTATGATCAAACCTTTCTTCATATGAAATGCTAGTTCGTTGAGGTTGAATGATCTGCAGCAACACATCAAGCACCACCACCAATGCGATGGATTTTCTTTGAAAATGTTCAGAAAAATATATTAAGCTCGTTTAGTGGAATGTATTAAACCGTCTAAGACGAATTAAGTACTGTCCATTTAATTCCACCAGTTAATTTTCGTTATCTTTGCAGATACGTATTTAAGTCGAGTCAAGTACAAGACACTGAAGACGACCACACAGTTGTGGTCGAAATACGTATGGGGCTGTCCACAAACCACGTAGACCGAAATTTCACTTTTTCAAACCCCCCCGTCCCCCCTAGTAGACTTTCGTAGACTTTTCTGAAAACAACCCCCCTTCAAGTCTACGTAGACTTTTCCAAATTTTACAAACCATCATATGTAATTGAAAAATATGGAAAACAACCACGTTTTAAGCAATTCAGCTATTCAATTTCCATGTAAATTTTACAACAAAATTCGAATTTCAAACATAATAAAATCAAACTGAACAAAATCCAACAAAACAAAAATCAAATTTAATGCTCTGTCCATAACTTCTGAAATCAAATCTCAAAACCAATTAATTCAATTACTGTTGAATTCAATTCCTCCTAGAGGTGTGCGCCACCATCGCCGACACTTTTGCATCGGCGCGCCACTGATAAAATCTGTCACGCATCCGACCTATAATTCTCAACGCCGCACAGTGGCTAAAATCGGGTTTCTAGCGCGTTTATTTAATAATTCCTTTATTATGCAATTGATGTAATGGTGTCCTTAAGACATTTAATCAGTAAGTTTATGCGCTTCTTTGGAGGTATTCAGCTTACTGATCAATCCACTTAAAAGTGAGATGTAAAATTTATTTTTTCCACTTCACAACATATAAGTTTTGATTCTTCATAAAAGTTGTAGCAAAAGCACCAAGTTGTTCCGTTACTTTTGGAGATTTTTTACGTTTTATGCTTAAAATGGGGTTTTCATCATATCTTTTACATTTTCATTTCTACATTTTTTGCATGTTCTAAAAAGTTTTAGATAATATTAAAATACGCCGTTGGGTGGCTATTATGACTTAAATACTTAAAAAATAAAAGTTATAAAAGTTTTATTGGATTTTTTTAGTCATATTTTATTTAACTGCTACTTGACACCGGGCAAATCGTGGCAGTCAATCTCATATGCATAAACAAGTACAAGTAATGAACTTAAAATCAATACCTTAACTGTAGAGTTGTCAGCGAATGTAAGGAATGTTTAATCAAAAACCATTTCCTATAGTAGTACATAGTGTAAGGTAGAAATCAATCACTCATCACAAGGAGTTGATGCTCCAATGTACCATGCGCCTCCATGCTTATACATTGAACATGTTTAAAACTTGTTGGCATAAAAAGCAATAAATCTCCGAAAGTAATGAAATAACGAACTTGGTGTCTTTGACAAAGTATTTCAGGAGAACTTTTGCTTCAACTCTAGCGAAGACATATACCTTCCATGTTGTAAAATATTTAAAATATTTTTCATCACACTTTTAAGGGGATTGATCATAAGGCTGAATACCCCCAAAGAGGCGCATCGACTTACTGATAAAATGTCTCGAGGACGCCATTACGCTAAATCACATAATAAAGGTACTATTAAATAAACGTGCTAAACACGATTGTAGTCACTATGAGCCTGTTCAAAATAGTGAAAACAGAAGAATTTTCAGAATTTAGAAAAATTTCAAGTTGAAAATCCGAGAATGTCAAGTCTACATTCTAATAAGTTTTGCGTGGAAATTTCGTAAAACTTACCGATTGATAACCCCAAGTAATTTTCCATGAAAATGAAAATTTAGAATTATTTCCCGAGGTAATTATAGGTTTAAACGGACATTCCGAAATATTTCCCGTGGATATTTAGAATGGTTTCCTAAGTTATTTTTTAATTTCTCTTGCAAATTCGAAGCACTTTCTTGAGGAAATTTAAATAAATCTTTTGGGCATTCCAAAACATATTTTCTGAATAATTTTTGGTGGAAATTATGGAGAATTTTCAGTTGAACTCCATTCTCCTACTTTTGTATCTTTCTCATGTTCTAGCAATCGCTAGAACTGGAAATGGACTTCCATACCGTTTCCATCTCAATTCCTATACCTTCAACTTGAATATTCTAACAGTAATCTGCTAGAATTGGAAATGAACTATAAAGCGCGTTTCCAAACATCCAATTAGAAAATCCATCAGTTGCTTTCTCCTATCTATCACATTGGCAGCTCGTTAGCCAAGACGGACCTCTGCCTCTCGAACCTAACCCAAAAATTCCAACACATTCCGCATGAACTCGTGGCAAGTGCAGAGGTATATTCGGCTTGCAGTGGGCGAGTGATTGCATCATCATTTCCTCCCCCTTCCCTACATTGACTTGCATTCTGACGTGGCAGGCGCCAGTATGACCTAACAAATGAGATCACCAGTACTTGTACATTGAAGATGTGAGCTAGTACTAAGAAAACATCTGTTGGTTCCCTGTGCAAGAACAGCTGATCTGGTCATAATGGAGTAGCAACTACGAGCAGTCAATCAAGCTCAAGCTCAAGCAAGAAATTATGGATAATTTTCAGTTGAAATTTTTGTGAACTTCTCGTAAAAAAATCGAATAAATTTTCATGAAAATTAGAAAGACTTTAAATAAAATGCTATTCTTTTGTGAAAACTCAAACTGTTTTTGGTGGGAGATTCAAATAATTTCTCGTGGAAGTTTTCAACAATTTATTTAGAAGTTCCGAAAATATTCCAACGATAATTCCAAAGGATTTGCATTAGAACTGCCAAAGAAATTTACGAAGAATTTTCCACGGGCATTTCGTATAATTTTATTTATTTATAAAGAATTCCTCGCGAAAATTCCAAAGAATTTCCGAAATTAAAAAAAAAGTCGGGAACTTACCAGAAAATCTCCAGTGAGTATTCTGAAGAGTTTCTTGTGGAAATTTCGGAGAATTCCCTTTACAAGTTCCAAAGAATATCTTTTGGGCATTCCAAAGACTTTTTCTTAAATATTCCAAAATGCTTCCTTCGCACATAAATTTTAAAAAAATCCGTTGAAAAACGCCATAATTTCCATAGTTTACAAAGAAATTTCTGCCAAAAATCAAAAGAAATTCTAGTAGAATCCGCAGTAAAATCAAAGTGAAGACTTTGAAAAAAAATTGAAAGTTTTTATAGAATATTTTGGAGAATTTTCCTGCACAACACAGAAGACTTTCCTGGTAAAATTCATAACATTTTTATGAAGAAACATTGCAAGATGAAAGCAAGAGATTATTTCGGTAAAGTCATGCAAAAAATTGGAAAATCCTAAAAAAAATCAAACTAGTGAACTTCGCACAAAGCTGCTGTATAAATCGTTTTCAAAAAAAAAGATAAAAAAGTCTACGTAGACTTTTGGTATAACCCCCCGTCCCCCCTCGTAGACTATCGTAGACTTTTTCGAAACCCCTCCCCCCCTCTCAGGAGTCTACGTGGTTTATGGACAGCCCCTAAAAAATAGTTGAAAAAAAATATTTTCATATAAATACAAAGAAGCGTTGACTCATCCTTGATCGAATGTCCCAAAAAAATTTAAAATCCATCGAGAGACGGCTGAGATATTAAAGTTCAAAGTCTATCATATTTTTGTGACGGTCCCCAATTTTCGCAATCTTAAAGTGTACCCCAATATAGAAAACACAGACGTAGTCCTACGTCAAAAAATACCCCAAAAAGCTCAAAGTGCAAAATAAATTGGAATTCAGGTTTTATACCTAGGTAAACGCTCGCGATATTAACCAACGATGTACCACGCGTCTCCACACGCCTGTACGCACGGGGGAGATAGGAGAAACAGTAAAGGTCTACTCCAACATGTAGGGACACGGCAGGTATTTCCGTCCATCGTCGTAGGGGCTAAAACCAACGAAAGCAACGTACATTTGCTAGAACTCCACTATAGCAGAATGTTTCTCCTGAGCTTACGATTTGGTACGTATGAGTTTTACAAAAAAGCGTCTCTTTTATTGGTTTTCGAGACTATGACGAACAGACGAAAATACCTGCCGTGTCCCTACGTGTGACATCTGGTTTGGTGTTAAATGTAAGCAACTTTTATGAGCAGTTTCCATTCCGACATTTTGTCAATACCTAACACTCAATGATGCAACAATGTAACGATGTAAATTACTTGACATGTTTGAATGCGCCTCGAATATGGATTTATTTGTTTCAACTAATCTAATATAAATGTGTTAAAAGTTTCGAATATTTAGATAGCATTAGCCAGCTGCATTTGTTTATCGTTGCATGAGTTAACTATTCCCGAAATTATATTCCCAATAATATGCAGCATTTTGTAGAGGTGATACTTATCTGTTTAACTGAACAGCATCTTGTTCAACCATCGGATAGGGTGAATATTGTCGGATTCCATGCATGTGATACACCGCGCAGCCGTTGAAATATTATCAGATGGATTCACAAAATTTCAAACGGCCTCTCACAGTGCATATAACGAGGAAGACGAGAAAGCACCGTAATGTCTGCCTAGTGAACACATGAATCAAGTCAATGAGATGCAGAAAGCGCAACGAGTCTTTCCCTTGGGATGGACCACGCAAAGTTTTGAACATATTGGCAAAGGGTCTGTTCAAATATTACGTAACGCAATAGGGGATGGGGGGTTGTTTTATTTTTGTTACGATTTGTTACGCAAAATATAGGGGGTGGGGGTCCTTCGAGAAATTGTTACGCGTAACAATGAGAAAAAATATTTAAATTTTTCAAAAAATAGTTATTGTCTTCAAAATAGCATAAAATACACAAAAAATAATAATTTATTGTATCGTGGTTCAAATTCTACCAAAAAAAGATTTTTTTCAAAAAAAAAATGTATTTGTTACGCGTTACGCATGGGGGTGGGGGTAGTTCTAAATTTTGTTACAGATTGTTACGAGGGAGTGGGGGTTTCTTAAAAACAACGTTTTCCGCGTTACGTAATATTTGAACAAACAGACCCTAATATGTGTCTGCATATCACACCGCACTATACATGGTGGTGTAATTAAACTTTCATCCAATCATTCATTGCATGCAAGTTTCATTCTTTAACATATGTATTGCGGCAGCAACGGGCGTATTCGAATAAAGCTTATTGGGGTTACTGCAATTTGGTTTAAGCTTAAGATGCCATATTAATTATCTTTCTTCAGTTTTTTTCAAAAGTGTGACAAAAAACTAAATTAATTAGACCCGAATAATGTGTTTACCGATACACGACTAATATGAGAACGTGTTTATGAAAGATACCCTACATGTGACAAGAATAGTTTGACAATCTCGAGCAACTAAAAAAAAGCTTGAACTGTTTATCCACCTAGTATAATTCTAAATATTGTCTTATTCTTATCGTTTGACCACTAACCGCAAGTCGAGCACATCTGGAAAAACGTGTAAATGAGAAAACTGTTTGCAAAGTTTTTGTAATTTTTCTCGTCAAAAAAATGTGTATAAGTAAATAATTTTGATCAGCTTCAAACGTCACACACCAAAGATTGTTTGAATATTTAATGGATCATAGTGGCTACAAAGTGAAAAACTCATTTGCCGTGTTGGGAATCGCAATGTGACTGACTTGCGATTACTGTTCATCTCAATGAGAAAAGTAACCGCAAGTCAGTCACATTCCGTCGAGCAAAACACAAATTTGTAAAAAAAAAACAAAAATTTTGCTCTAATAACAAACATGGTGAAGCATGTAACTGAACATTTTGAAACTCTTGGATGCTTTGAAAGCCTACATCGCAGATTTTCGTGATATCGTGATGGTAGTCCGTTATAGGCATAATATAATGTCGGTAATGTAGTAAGGCTTGTGCGCGATAAAATCTGGACACCTTTACACACGTATAACTTTTGAAATACCTCATCAACGAGTGAAATAGTTTGTAGAGTGATGAATGTATGTCCTTACTTACTGAAAATATATTTCTTATAACTGTTACAAGTACTAAATTGGAGATTCGAAAAGCAATTGTGTGCAGCTGCAATTAAAATTCGGGACTCTTAATCTGGAAACTGGCTGAAAATTTGTTGTATTCATGTGAACACTGCTTATAGCGTTTTGAAATTTGTCGATGCTTGTTTGACAATATCTAACATGTTGGAGAGTGGAACAAAAACGGATTTTATGAACCGCCAGCAGGAAGCGTCTAGAATGTCTAGAGGCTCAGCAATCAATAATGTTTAGGCTTTCCAAGAAATCAATGTTTTGATGGTTTTATGGTTTTCCTTAAGGTTATTAAACATTTCCAGGAAGTACGCAATGGTTTCTTTCAAAAATATTTCTGGATTCCAAAAGAATGTTTGAGATTCTATATGACTCTCTGTAGAAAACAAATATTGTTGAGATCTGCTAATATGATTAATTAAAAGTTTTTAAAAAGTCTTAGTTATTAATTCTATCAAGTTTAGATAAATTGTTGGAAGTCCATTGTAAAACCATAATCATCTCTAATTCCACATATCTTGTCCGAAATAAGATCCGGAACTTTAGAGCATTCATGAACGGTCATAATAGAAATCTAATTTCGTAATTCGTAGCGATCCATATGCATTTCTGAGGATTTCTGAAAGATAATGAACATTTCTTGAAATTAGTGGCTTTGAATTTCTCTGGTTCATTCATAGCTTGCAGAATGTATCTCATGCTTCTTAAGAATCCCGCTACGTCATTTCTGCTACTCGTCATTTTGTCCCAAGGCCCACCCATGTTTTGGCACGTGGACGTGTCTGTAAGCACTATCATTGGGAACCCTGCTAAGAATACAAATAGTAGCAATTTTATTGTAAATAATTCTATTAGCTGATGAATCTGTTGATAAAATCATTCTCAGATTTCAAAAATGCGCTCACCGAGCAACCTCGCTTGTGATTTTGAAGGAAAGCATCGCGACTCATATGGATAACATTCGGAAATAGGTTGATCCCGCCTTATTCTCATCATTTAATTTTATTGTTTAAATGGTAAAAAACAAGGCGTAAATGTATCAAAGTCCTGAAGTAAATCAGTTTAAAATCCAACTCATTCTCTGGGTGAGAAATAAAAATGATTGCACAATAGTAAGTTCGTTGTTTATTAAGTTTATTAAGCGGTTAAAAAATCTCTATTATCATAAACTAAAACATATTCCAAAGAACTTTTGCTACACTGACCCAACATATATGGGTCACTTTGTAACAATAATTAGTCACTCAAATTTGCTTGTTGTTTAAATGGAAACGACTCATATCAGTGTGTGATGTAGCGTGCAAGTTTCAACGCGTCATATTGGAATTTACTGATGCAACGTATCTCTATGCATCAATCTTAAATTCGACATAACTTCCAACCACAACATAAACTAAAATTACAAATGTTTACACAATTGTCTTCCGTATTTTTCTTTCTCGCATAGAATAGCCTAACGCATAGTACATGTGAAAATAAAGTGAAATATGATAATTACTCAAAATTGCCAAAAGTTCAGATGTGCTCGACTTGCGGTTAGCGGCAGTAAAGTCAAATGTCATGAATAATAGTAAAACGACGTATGTTAGATTTTCTTACAATTCTGTAGGAGAACCATCAGAAATCTGTATAAAAACTTGTCGTTCACAAAATTGCCAGATTCTTAAAAAAAATTACTTTTTCATTAAGGTTTTCGGATGTCATAAAATATTTGCATACGATTCTGCCAGTTTCGTGTATTCCTACATCTGCAATTCCTGGTAGGTTCTGTATGGAAATCTGAAGATTACTGGTTGGATGCAATAAGCTGAGTTATTTCTCGAAAATTCCATAAAAAGAAATGGACCTCTTCCAGTAGTGCTCCTTTACCAATTTTCTCTGTAATAAATTGTCGAAGAATTAGAAATCGTTCCATTCCAATGTACAACCAACAATAATAATTGAACGTTGCTAACTGGACTTTCGGATCAGTAAACCTTCATGAATTGAATTTGTATATTCATTAATTTTAAAATAGAACTGTCATTCCTATAAATAAAATCTAAACGCCTTAAATTTAGGTCCCTAATAATAGATTGCTTATCGTGCTATAAACTTGTACAACATTGAAATAAGAGTCATTATCCTGACATAATTTGGTCCTCATTCCTAAACACCATCAATAACTCTCAATGATAACACCGAAATTTATCACAATGTCATTTTTTTGCAGCTTTTGAACGACTAGAGCTTCCGCCAACAAATAGTTGAACAAAGAGAAAAGCCATTTCGTCCTTCGTGCTGCATCCTGGTGCAATTGTGCCTTACTCAATCGTAATACTTCTTCCAGAAGGCGAACATATCCTCGTCTCGCCCGTTGACTACCCGCACCTTGAAGGGCTTCTCCGGTTCGTCGGAATTGGTAAACTCAATCACATCGCAGTCCATTGATTGGTACACCTCGTTGTCGTTGGTGCAAGGACGGTATGGCTTCCGCGGGGTGGCCACACTGTGCAGAAAAATTAAATTTATTAGTTACGGTGACATTTGGAATTTAATCGATTTCTACATTAAACGGTATTAATTTATGGTCACTTTGTGGGTAATTTTTTATTCTTGTTTCCAAATGAATTAGTCGTGGGTTGAAAATCTTTCTCACAATGAATATTATTATCACTTCTGTTTCAGCAGACTGTATTAAAATAATGAAAAAAATGTTGAATAATGTTTCCAACCACATAAAGTTGAGTGTAGAACAAATTATAAGTAGAGGGATTACATTTACTTTAAATATTATTCCAAAGTAGCATCGCTGGGTTTCATGAATACAACTTCGGTTAGACGTTATGCTTTTATATTGTGGTTACAAAAGCGGAAGATATCAGTTTGAAAACCAATTAACCGCCAAACCTCCACTTTCAATAGTTAGTACGATAACAGCGATGAGCTTAATCGCTTTCCAATATTCCGGGATAATAAATCTGTCTTTTACTTTCAAACGACTCAAACTTTCCACCCTCGTTTGAACTTGAATCGACTGAGCGGGACAAGTTCCAAAGCTGATGCAAAGCTAATTCAAGCCATGCAGAGCGCCGAAATCTCATTAAAAACTTTTCCCAGCATTTGGTGGCATCGCGATTCCGGTTTCTGTTTCGTTCCAATATTTTCCGGTACCCATAAACCATTTAGCAAACTTACCCGTTGATGGCAAAATCGATGAAAAACTCGACCAAACGGTGCGACATCCGCGCCTCTTTGGATTTGTGCGGAAAGTCCGGGAAAAGCAACGGCGACCGGAAGAGATAGATCAGCTCGTCGCAGTGCACCACGCCGAAGTTGCGCTTTTCCGGGTTGGACGTGTACAGCGAGGAGTACGAGTAGGGACCTTGGAAGCTGAACTTGTATATGCTGACGGGCGCAAGTTGCGTATCAGCCGAGATCACGTGCTGCTTCACGGATGAGTGCAATGGGAATAGGAATCCTGCTTCTGTGTAGAGCTGCGTTGAAAAGTTAAGATAGTGGTTGAATTATTGATTATTTATATAGTACAAATATTTAATAAAAAAAAATGTCTCACCGGTCTACGAAAGGTCAAAATAAATAATAAAAAAGTAAAAAAAAAATTAAACTAAATTTTACTGTTGTGATAATAAATTTAAAATAACATTTTTGTTTATTTGAGAAGCCATTTTTCGTACGTCTTCATACGACTATAATGGAAATTGTCAGCCTCGGCTTCAACTGTAAGATGCTCAGATGCAAAGAAACTACGGTTCAGAAATAGTGTTTTGCTGCATGCACCACATAATACATTTTAATTACAACATTTTCAATGGACGCTAAACTGCGAAAAATAGATAAGGATGATTACTTCATCCATTAGGAAAATATGAAATATGTAAACAAGCAATCAGACACGAATCATGTGTGCCGCAATGATACCAAACTCTTTATAACATTACTGTCCCACCGCGCAACTCTTTATTAAAATACAATGATCGCATGAAAATGTGTGGGTTTAATCTGTAGCTATGCATGGTATTTACAATATATTTACCCTAATCAGCTGTTGTGCATTCCCCTCGGTGATCCATTCATCATTAGCGCTATCGGCAAAGAAGCGATCCTTCAACGACATTAGAAACTCATTGGTCGGTTCTTTTTCCATCAACAACGGAAGCAGCGTGCTTATATTCGCATTAAGATCCTTCAGAAGCTGCTGATTCGTTGAGATGGCAATGGCACGTACAGCACCATCGTTTGATATGTATCCGGTCATCCAAGGAATTTGTTGATAGTTGCCCTTCCGCCATGATTCTCGAGGATCTTTTACTAAAAAGGCCTGGTTCGACAGGTTTGGCGATTCAATCACCGGTCGATAAAGTGTTAAAGGGTCGACCGACCACGGTTTCAGTTTGCTAATGCTATTAGAGAGCACCAATGCATCGACGTTCCTTAGACCATCTATCAATTGCTCAGACGTAAGATTCATTGCGCATGGAATATCCACTGCTTCTGCTTGTTGCCGGGCCAAACTCAGTGGATCCTTTGTGGGGAAGTTCCATGGAGCAATTGCATTACCACTCATCACAATCGCTCTTGAAAACAGTCCTTCGCTCATCGGACTGATCATATGCATATGCACTGATCCTCCACCAGCGCTCTGTCCGAAAATTGTTACGAGACTCGGATTTCCTCCAAACTTTTTGATATTCTTTTTCACCCATTGCAGAGCCAGTGTTTGGTCCTTCAAACCGAAATTCCCTGGCGCCACTTTGTCTCCGGTTGCCAGAAAACCAAACACTCCAACCCGGTACTGGATTGTCACCAACACGACCCGCTTAGTGTCCATAAAATACTCCGGCCCAACAATACCAGGGCTGGCGCTACCCGAGAAGTACCCACCCCCATGAATGTAGACCATCACCGGTAGTGCCGCTTTACTGGTGTTCTGACCCTGAAACGAGAAAGAAGCAAAAAATAAAAGCTATCAGCGTGGCCCATAAACACATTTGCTGAATCATCTGTTCGAGCGGCAGAAACACGAAAATGGAAACCACACAGCAGCACGTGCTTCCGAGAGAGCGCGCGTGGCTTACTACGTCGCTGCCGGAGTTCATTTGCATTTCTCACGCCCCGGGCCGGTCACCCGTCGTCGTCGTCTTCGTCGCCTACTACATATTGCACCCAGATCCGCGGCGCGAGTCGCAGGCACGGGCGCAGCCGAATAATTGACGAGCGCATCTATCGTCCAGTCGACGGACGGCTAAAAAAAAAGAAGCTTGCCAGCCAAACAAAACAAGCCGGCCACCGACTTCGTGTGCCGCGCTGCCGCCTGGTCAATGGGAATCGCGCTTGGGATGATAAGCGTTCCTTATCGCAATCAATCGGGACTGAAATCTATCGTACGTCAGGTGTCATAGATCAGGTCTAAATTTATGACTTGGGTTCAATATCCGGTTTATTTCATGTGACAGAGAACAGCTGGTTTCATTTTTAATTTGGTGCTACAGTCCGAGGTTACCTATCGGAATTAATCGATATAAGATTAGGGAATATTGAAAGTTTGGATTAGCGCTGTAAATCAGCAAATTGCCAAAGCATGCAACGCGCATGAACAGGTCAACAAGAACGGGTGTACCTAAGATGCTACGTAATATACTAAATTTTAGTCGAAGAACCTACCAGTTGTACATATTGACGAATGTGAGAAGTATAATAAAGAATACATGCGGTGGCGAGAAACAACAAAATCATTCATGGCAAAGTATAGGACGACGATTTTGAAATGCCTGTAAATCAATTTCATAATAATCAAATTACAAACGTGTTGTACATCTTAGGTGCATTGTACGATTATATTATTCAAGTCTCAGTTACAGCTTCGGAAAATTCTGATTTTCAGCTTCTGATGAAAATTCTCTGAGATTTCGTCAAAGTTAGTTATCTTAACTTCAACTCACTGTCAAATAATCTGTGAAAACCAATAAAATTATTAAGCTCTACGAATGCGAAACATTGAAGACGGCCAATTCAAATAATGAGATGCAACTTTACGGTTTTTATGACTTTCTAGCGTATTTAAAATGTATTATAACAATGGGCCTAGGGCAAACCGTCCGAATTGTTGTGTAAAATGACTCAATTGCATGTGAAAAAATGGTGAACGCATGGTTGTTTGCTTTGTCTTAACGAATTGTGCGATAATCTTACGAATGAGATGAAAGATTCGCTAATCGCCAGCTCATTAATAAATAACTAATATTTATATACATTCATAAATGTCCTACAAAGGGTTGTATGAATGATTTTATGGGAGAAGGGAAACTCATTCGATCGAAAGCCATTTGGCCGAATGCCACTAGGCCGAATAAAAACAATTATGCCGACACTCATCTGGCCGGAAGTTATTTGGCCAAACGGGTTATACGGCCGAATAGGACATTTACCAGAATGAGTCATTTGGTCGAACGGGTCTTCTTCTTCTTCTTATTGGCATTACATTCCCCACTGGGACATTGCCGCCTCGCAGTTTAGTGTTCAGTAACCTTCCTAGTGCATTGGGGTCCGTTTCGATCCAAGCACACCTAAAACTAACGCAACGAGATAAAAATCTGAAAAATTCTGACTTTTCCTAACTTTCGGAAACTTTATCTCTCGAGTGGTCATCGGAAACCCCCTGGAAGATCCGGAACATCCGTAAAAGTGGTAAATTGCAAAAGTTCCGGAGGACCGTTTTCACTATAGGATTTCATAGGATTTCATAATGGCGGATATGTCATGTCTCCCACATATTTTTTATAGATTACCAATATTCTGATTAAGAAAAATCCAAAATTTGAAGTCTCTACGTGCTTTAGTTCCAGAGATACAAGGTGTCAAAGTCAAAAATTGGACAAATTCAGTTGAAAAAATGTTTGTTTTTCAACTATTTCTTTGAATAACTTGTTCACATTTTTTCCATGATATAATACATCCTTACAAAGATTATTGTATAAGCTTCTAAATGGTGTGCAAAAATAAAGTACAAAAGCAAGAACAAAACTCAAAAAAAATGCAGATACATTAAAATTCCGCCATCGAGGGTGACAATGGGTCTGGGGTGAGAATGGGTCATCGCTCTCAACGGCAGCCTGGTCATAGTCGTAGAAGTCATAGAGCAAAATCGTTCAAAAGGGTCTCTTATATTTTAGTCTTCTTGCCCTCAGACACATTCAATCCATTCTACAACCATTCTAAGTAGTTGAAACAGTGACTCATTCTCACCCATTTGACCCATTGTCACCCCCGACGACGGTTCTTTAAAATAACGATAATTTCAATTTTGATAGTGAAGAACTTTTTCCTCAAGATTCCCGAAGAAATTTTTTGCAAGTATTTGCAATTAGCAGAGTTAAGTCAATTTGATTTTTTTTTTCATTTGTTTTTTTTTACCGTGTCGTATTGTTGGAAATTTGTCCTAATTATTATTCCCATTATTTTTAAGGTGAATGAATATGCAGTTCTAGGCATGATTAATAAGCAATAAAATAGTCTATTTTCAGGCTAAATCAATTTGAAGGGAATAACTAAGAAATCTTCAACCCTTTCACTATCGACACATTTAAGGGTACTCTATTAGAAATAACAAAGGTTAGTGTCTTGAGCTGTAGCTCCAAAAGATGGAAGGTTACTAAATTATTAAAAGTACAATATTATTAAAAGTAAGAAGTGAGAAGTGAGACGTTTCACTTCTCAATCATCATTTCTCACTTGTCACTGCAAAAGTGAGGAATGAGAATATAGAATATAAAAACACTCATTTCTCACTTCCCTCTGTAAAAAGTGAGTAATGTGAAGTAAGAAGTGAGAAATAATAAAAAAGAAGTGATCACTTGAGCCAGCCTTGGGCTGAAAGTCTCGCTAATAAAGATATAAAAAAATATCACTTCTCACTAATCATTCCTCACTTCTTACTCCTCATTGTAAAAAGTGAGTAGTGCCAAGTGAGAAGTAAGACCTTTTCATAGTGAATAGTGAAAAATGAGTTGAGCGAAGTGAGAAAAGAAACGTCTCACTTCTCATTTCGTGCTACGCACTGTTCACAGTGAGAAGTGAGAAATTAGGAGTTAGAAGTGAGAAGTGACACTTATCAATCCTCATTTCTCACTTATCACGTCTCACTGTGAAAGAGATGCCTCTCTTCTCACTCGTTTCACTCATCAACTTCTCATTTCTCACTTTTCGCAGTGAGAAGTGATAAATGATGGTTGAGAAGTTAGACGTCAAACAACCTATTTGGTCAAACGACATATTTGGTCGAACAACATATTTGGCCAAGCGACCTATTCGGCCAAATGACGTTTTCGGCCAAATGTCCTGTTCGGCCAAATGACCTATTCGGCTGTATGACCCTTTCGACCAAATGACTTTCGGCCTAATGCACAGTGGTTAAAATCCCGAAAAACGTGATCGTCAGCTTTTTCGGTATGAAATCCTGATTTAACCTTCTGTCTGTGCTCCAAAAAACTTACGTTGTCTGTGCTCTGGGGTCATATTGACCCCAAATTGAAATCGTTATAACTTTCTTGTTGTTTGTCCAATTTTGGATTTTTTGGGCTGTTTCGAGAGATAATTTATTCATCTTTTAAGACGTTATCTAAGATTGATCATAAGTGGGCGGGTACCTCGCGGGGAGGGGTTTCCGTAAAAAAGGGTACAAAAACAGTGATTTTTTATGCTTATTTTGCTTTTATCTGAAAATCCTACCCATTTTGAGCTGCAGATTTTCAAAAAGATTATGCAGGCAGGCGTGTGCTGTGACATGAGGCATTGATTAGTTTAGAACTTGTCCGCTAGGTGGTAGCATATATGAAATCATTAATTTAGACTAACTCATGATATTCCGATATATGGAATTTCCTCATTGTAAATACTCCTATCGCACAAATTTGAAATTTGTAAAAATTATGTCCTTGGCAAAGTTCATCTGGTGAGAATGGACTGTCTTGTGACGAAAAAAAAAAAATTATGAATTTTACAATTAGGCGGCGCTAGTGTGCTTGCAATGTTCTTGCATGTGTGAAATATTGCTCTAGCTTGAGATCCTTCGTACATACACCCAAGTTGTATTCGGCAAAAATGTTCAGGATGTCCAGGACTGCAAAGTGGTGCTCAGTGTAATGCGCACTTCTTCCAAAAGGCGGCGCTAGTGATCAGTTATAACACACATTATTATTTGTCAAAAACACTAAGCATCAAAATACGTCAGATCTCCCATGGAAAAATCTACTCAAATATAACTGTTCACTAGCGGCACCTCTTGGAAGAAATGCTAATTATACTGAGTACCATTTTGCAGTCCTGGACATCCATGCGAAACAGCCCAAAAAATCCAAAATTGGCCAAACAATAAGAAAGTTATAACGATTTCAATTTGGGGTCAATATGACCCCAGAACACAGACAACGTAAGTTTTTTAATAGAAGAACACTGTAGCTCTTACTGACAAAGTTTTTCTGTACATTATTTCTGACAACTTTCCCAAAGACCCCATTTTGTTTAAACACATTTTGAAAAAAAAATCTATCTCACTTTTAGGTGAATTAATCAAAAATAAAATTTTCTCAAATGATACCCCTTGATGTATGCAACATACTTGCTGAACATACTATGCCATTTAAAATACGATTTCATACCGAAAAAGCCGACGATCACGTTTTTCGGGATGTTAACCGGCTAATGGTCTGTTCAGACAAATGATACATTCGACCAAACAACTTTGGCACCAAATGCCCCGATTTTATGAGTTAGGTAATTTTGCCTCGTGGATGCGTTATGTACTGTTCTCCCCTATAGATTTGATAGTTCCCTTAGGGCAAGCATGAAAAAATTTTATACAGAAGTTTCAATTTATTTTAAAGTGAGTTGGACGCAGTTTTTGCTTTCTGTTTATCTCCCATTTTGAAGAGCAAGGGAAGAGTATCAGTATTCCTTTCCACATTCCAGGCATAACATGCGTACAGCTACATTATTTTTTATATGTATAACAGGAAGCAAGTTTTCCTGAGTATTTTAGGCAGTGTAATATCCCAATGGAGTTTTCTGTTCAATAATAATCCTTGCTAAATACCCTTTAAAAACAGCGTTTTAATTATTTTCATTGGCTAGGTACTGCACTAACTTCCGTCCCGGCACGCTTCACCGGCATATCCTTCGAATAGTATTAATTTATTTTGATCATTGGTTTTCCAAGATCTATTCAAACATTCAAAATTCTTCTATACTAGAATTCTTCTAGAAAATAATACTGATTTTGCATTTTGAAATTGAAATATGGCTGGTTCTATTTATATTATTTCTATCTAAATTGAGTATAAACTCTTGCTCTTTCCAACGATATGCTGATCTCTAATATCGGTTTAGAAATGTTGGAGTTATGACAGTCTTGGTGAGTCAAGAATTGACAAAAATCGAGGTCCATAAAGGTGATTTCGTGTATAACTATCGAGGGGACTATCTTTCTGAAGAATTTAGCTCGGATCCTTAATATACTCGCCAAAAGCTTTCGAATGAATTTTAAAAAACCTCGTGCAAATAGTGGCCTGGTCTCTGCGAGAATTATTACTATATCATTACGAATTGCCCAAACACAATAAGAATTAATTCACTATAGAGTAAGAGCTGCTTGGCCGAAATGGACATAGGGACGAACATTTCGTGGTACCAAATGGAACCAAACGACATTTTCGGCCATATGACTTGTTTGACCAACCGACAGTTTTGGTCATATGACCCGTTCGGAAAAAATATCCTTTCTATTGAGAAATCAGCTGTATAATTTGGTTTCGGTTTTCATAGACGGCAACATAAACAAATAAACATCTTATTTAATCCTTCAAGACTGCGTAGCCGTTCTTAAAATCGGAGTTGTCCATTCTGAAATGCGAAAATGTTTGTAATGGCATAATCGGCCAAGTGCCAAATTCGGTGAAACGACGTTTGCGACCTTATGACAGGCTCAACCAAACGACAGTTTCGACCTTATCATTTGTTCGGTGAAATGGTATTCCATGAACCTTCTGCTACATGGACAGATCAAAAGTAACAGATGAACTGTAAGAGTCTAAGAAGTTAGCACGGTTGGTGTCAACCGAAACAGCTAAATACTTCATAAATTATTTTTTCATTTTTGAGGTCATCAAATTGTTCTCAGTTAAAAATTATGTGAGTTGAGCATAATTATTCTCACGGTACATGTTAATTGGCTGAGAAATCAACGTACTTTATGTACGCATTGCCTTATTGTTATTGATATAGGAACAGATACCCTAGTAATCTTTTTTCAACACAGAGCTGTGATATCCATGGTCTTCCGTAAACAAGCTTATTTTCTCGTTAAAAAAAATCAAATTTCTAACACTGCATAGCTGATCATCCGATTAGTGTATTTCTGACAAATGCCAATCACTGATAAAGTTGTTTTCAAAGTGAAATGGAACACACATAGTTATCAGCAAACCTGTCCTGATTAGCATTCGCTAATCACGATCGACGTGTACCACTCAGGCTTGACTGTCAAGCAATGGATAGCAACAAGATAATTATGAACGACACTCCCGGAAGTGACGATTATTTTTCACGATTCTATTTTTGTTTGCCTGAAATTTTGCATGTGCTTTCTTCGTGACCAACAAATAGAATTTGCATCACTAGTTTGCCATTTCACTTTTGATAAGGGCCTAAGGAAAAACATTTTCACAAATTTCAAAAAAATGTTATCGTGAAACAATTGATAAATAAATTAGTATATGAAAAAACAAAACAATACACGGGTAGAAATCCGTTCCCCAAAATGAGAAAATGATTCGCGATTTCGTGAATCCATCGTGTTTTCATGTTATGAAAAAGATTTCATGATTTATTTTCGTGTAACAAATCCAAAGCGTTACGATTTAGTTGTTGAGATTGAAAAAAAAAGTTTAACACAGGGCTCGAACTCGAGTCCACTGAGTGAAAGTTCGGCGTGCTACTTCTTAGCCGTTCTTGCTTCTTGGGAACGGAGTGTTAAAAGTATAACCGGTTATGCATTTTGTCAACTGGTGGGGATTGCACAGATCCATAAATAATAATGCTAGAATCATGAATTATAATCATGATTTCATGAACTTATCAGTTCATGATTTTCATGATTCTTAATTCATGATTATTGGTATGTATTTATTTCCGTGTAGATTGTGAAAAAAATTTCAGTTCTTTTCATATATCAATGAAGAAGGCTGCATCCCCATTTTTTTTAAATAAGAATACATATTTCAATACATTTTATTTCTAGATATGTTGCAGCGACAAAAAAGGGTTTTCGTGCACTATGGACCAAGATGGAGAAATAATAAACCAAAAGTTGCACACACTACGTCTAAGGGGAAGACTCAGATACAGGGTGTAAAATAAAAATTTCAGAATTCGAGACCGTCACGAAATTTGGCGAGATTTCAAACGCTAGTAGCTCCTTTTTGCTTTCGATGGATTTTCGAGATTTATATTTTATTATCAATCGAATGGGAAACTCTCCAGCAATTTTCAAGCCCATTAAAACTATTGATTTTCAACGTAAAAACATTGAAAATTCCAATTCTTTACGAGCCCAGTCAAATTGCAGGGTCTCGTTACGACCGCTGTCTTGCGCTCTACTTTTGAGAGGAAAATCGCACAAAACGCAGAACAATAGAATTAGAGCAATGCCCGCGGTCGAAGCAAAAGAGTGGTGTTTATGAAAAAGTGCTACAGATGCTGGACATGTTCGTGTAAGCCAACACTGAAGGACATTAATCCCTCTAAATTCACAAATAGGTTCATACTTAAGGGCAATTCTAGACCAACATTTGAAAAGGACGCTCAAGACAATTTTTGGCAAGATAGGCTGGGATACACGGTGTACAATAAATACATATTTCAATTTTTTTAAGATGTATACATCAATTGACTCGGAATTTCGCCACCAATTTCCCAGTTTTATTGAAATTGTTTATCAACTGTGAACAAGATTATCTTACCATTTGGGTAGCACCCCCGCCCTAAGTCGAACAACAGTTGGAGAAAGGCATCATCACAACTGGGGAATAAATTTGGGTTTTTAGGTGAAAATTTAAAATTGTCGTATCCAACCATTTTCATATTTTGAGTTACGCGCTAGTTTTGTTCGAAATTAGTGACATAGGTACACATTTATTCTCGACTCTCTTGTTCGGTAATTTTTTTTACGGTTTTGCACCGTAAACCATAAAAATTACCGAGGAAATCAGCAATTCCACTGCCGGTGTTGAACTTAATCTAGAATTAAAAAAACACCTAAATAAAGATAAAAAAAAAGCAATTCCACTGGAAATTACTGATTTGCTGTAATTGTTTTCATAAACTACAGTATACAGTAATTTTTAGTACTGAGTTTTCGGTAATGCTCGATGATTAACCGGCGCTGCGCCATAAGTCAGTAAAATGACTGAGTTTTCTTCAAAAAAGAATGACAAATGAAATATGTCAAATCACTTTCCGCGCATTTTCAAGTTTATCGCGACGACTTATATTTTATCCTTCGCTTCTGCAACAAGCAAATTTAGCCAATAATTTGGGCTTTTTCATTTGCTCTTCATTGCTTGCGACAAAGACGGAAAAGTTAAATGTGCCAGTGGAACCAGCCAAAATAGCTTACTGGAAAATTGACTCGAAGATGTTTTTGGAAGAAGTTTTTCGTGTAATGTACGGAAAAACCGAGGAATCGCAAATTGAAATTTTTGAAAACTATTATAAAAAAATTGTAATGCAACTGTTCAATGTCATACATTTCGTTTCATTGCGATGCGTAGCCCATTTCGCATCGGCAGAAAGGTTCCATGAATTTCGACTTTTGCAAAAAGATTTTCTATGGATCATAATTCAAAAAAATATTTTTTACTGGAAAACTCAGCAAATAAAAAGTAAACAAAAAGTTAGCCGAACAACTCAGTAATAACAAGCAGTGTTGTAAAATGTCATTTGCATTCGTTTGTATAATTTTTCCAAAATTTGTTCAGAAGTTGGCTATCGGCTCCTGAGGTATGTCGAACTTATAGCCCTTAAATGTGCCTACAACATCGTCTAATAAGACATTGCTGTAAATATGTAATCTGGGGCGTGGGAGGCAAAATGTCATTCAAATGACATTATGTCAAATGACACGTGACATTTTGGAAAGTTTCAATGAAATTTTACCGAGTTCGACAATCGAAAGTTACTGTGTAATAAAAGAATTGGTGCGCAATCGATCATGATTTGGATGTGCAGAACAGTCTCAAGACTCCCGTTATTTTGTTCTGCTGTGTATGGTTGAAAAGTTAATTAATGGCAGCAAAATAAAATTTTCATGGAGAATTAGAAATTTTCCATAAAAAAGGCATCAAATCGGCTGTTATTGATTACGGTATCATCATTGCTTGCTTGGATGGAAATGACAGTTCTGTGTCGGGAAGCAGTTGACGTCAATTTTTTTAAAGCAAATTATGGCTAAACGTGGAAATATTCTGCCGACTGCGAAATTTGGCACTGAATTAAATATATAGCAATCCATCGTAAGAACCTCATTTATAAGCCGTTATGCTCGGGTAGATTTACGGATAAACGTACGTACATGGTGACGTACAACTATTATTTTTTGAAAATTAGAGGACTTGCTCACACCAGTTTGACCAACATTTGAAATTCCTTGAAGACCTTCAGAAATCATCAACAACAGCATTTCATTATTATTTTTCCCTTTATTCCCACAATTTTAAAATGACTTTAGTTTTCCACATAGAGCAAATTTTATTTTTCTACGTTGGCAGAAGCCATCGGACAAAGTAGTACAGTGCTTAGTTGGGTCGCCGTATTGAGAAGAAAAAAGTTTGTTTTGTAATGCGCTTTGGTCGATACAAGCGCTATCTTCAATAGTAGGCAAAAGCTGTCGAGCGGGCGAAAACAGTGCGTGTTTTAGTCGTCGCCAAGAGAAAAAATATATTTATTATTCGGTGAAATGCTTTAGGCGCGCGTTGGGTTTTCGTCTTCGTATCAGTATGAATATGGCGCCGTTCCGAAGAAATAAATAGTCGCTTACCAAGGCGACTTCCTATATATTACCTTCTCATCTAACCAACTATCCCTTTCCTCGGATTCCTCGGTCTCTTGTATCTCCCCTAATCCTAAATTGGTTGTGAGGACGTGGCCGGCATCGTTATTGATCTTGAATTATTGAAACTCTAAATCATGTTCAGTGAGAATGGCTTTCTAATCCCAGGAAAGTTATTCAATTGGTGAGTTGTGCAAATTTGTTGTTTCTCGGCCAATCACGACTAGCAACTACGATGTGTACAGTCAATCAAGCTAAGCTACGCTAGAGCAATCTTATTTTTCTATTTGCACACTCATAAAATTTGATGATCATGTGTTCCACTTGTCGTATAAAAACCAGATGAAAGTCGATCCAAACAATCACCATTTTATTAAAATAGTATCATTTTCTCAATTATGGCGGAGGAATCTTCTGCATCTCCGTAAGCGCCATGGGAAAGGAATAGTTGGTTAGTTGAGAAGGTAATTCGTGGGAAGTCCCTTGGTAAGCGACTAAATATTTAAAGTGATCTAGATAGATCTGATGGAAAATGTGTCAAACAATATTCATTAATGTAAATAAAACTAGGTAAGAAAAAACTCATATAAAGCACGCACACTCGTCAACCATCATACGTAGTAGCTAAGTCGTTTGCATAGCAACCGTACTACATCATCCGACTCCTAAGTTGTATAAGTTTTCAATCGAGAACTCTAATTATCTGAGCACTGAGGAGGTCGCACAGTTCGTGTATCTATCAAGCGGCTCTCCCGTAATTGCCTATTTCACTAAACGAGAAATATAAACTCGCGATAATTTGCGTCGAAATAGATTAGACTTATGATAATCTCTAATCCCCGTAGGGAAATTTTCTAATTAGCTACACGTGTCGCCTAAAATAGCATCATGTTGGTTAATCTGAGAAAAGTAATTCAGTAGCGTTTGCCTTTGTCAGGTGTAGACATCAGCGGCCGCAATCGGTGCCGAATCTATCCACAGAGCCGGATAGGCGCACAAGTTATCAACCTTGAAATGATTATCTATTCGTGCGTTTCGCGCACATGGCGCTGCTACTGGAAGGTGCATGTTGAGTTGTTTTCCGCAATTTCGGACGACACACTTTCAATATAATCGTCATATCAGCATTTATCACCGCACCGGCGCGTGGCGTTCATTAGAGTAAACAAGCAGATGAACTATGGCTATCGGTAACGCACGAAGGTGGTGATTATATGAATAGTCTGTGTGGCAACTGTGATGCAAAGAAACTTTAAACACTTATCTATAGTACAAGTGAGAAGTATTATAACTGTGTGATATACTTTCCAAGAGAAACATGATTGGACATTGCAAAATTCTAGTGTTATATTATGCCAACAAAATAAAACTTCCTCCCCTTTTCTAGGAATAGCTATATTATGCTGAACAACTTTCATACTACGTTTAGTATGGTCTGTTCATTTTCAGTTTTCTCGAAAGAAATGGACGACAAATCTTAGAAGCTAAATACTCAATAATCCAAATAATAGTTTCATGGAAAACTCACCTTTGGCCGATAGACATTCAAATACAAACAATCCTCGCTGCCCATGGCTTCTGCAACGGGGAATAGTTCATTTTTCTGAACGCACATGGATTTTTCGACAGTAGCATTGTAATCTCCTTGCTCACACCAAGGCTTGTTTGGAACTGGGTTCTGTAAGAATAGACAAAAGGAACAATTTATTATAAGTATTTTTAAAAATATTGCTACATTTTTTTATTTTATTCGTTTAGATGGATTTTATTTCAAAAGAACGTCTCTTAGTCAACAGTTATAATGATAATATGGTTCACATAGAATCTTTCGGCAAAAAATCCACGGAATGCCTTCGAAAAGTAGCATCGATTTTCTCATGATTCCGGGTGAGGATCACTCTGAATCATCACTTTGAATATCGACAAACCATTGACAATATGTTTCTTTCCGATCTTCTTGGTGATTATGTTGACATGCCGATTCACATTTTTTACAAACTGTCAATTTTGCTTATAAAAAATATTTTGGCAAACTTATGTTTGAAACTGTTTTATCTCTTTTCAAAAACTACAGTGGATTATAATATACGATGAAGCAAACTCCATTAAAATTGACCAATCTGTCTGTTTTATATCGTCATGTAAAAGTGTCCTCTCAATAAACTGAAGCCCTTATGACAAGTTCATAACCTTACTTCTTTTAGGTAAGATTGAAACTGTTGAGTGAAATTGAAATATTTGCCCAACTTGTTTTTATTAGCAAGAAAGAGGCGCCCAATAAATATTACGGCCCTGTTTGGCCATTCAATTAGGTTTAGATAAATTATAGAAATAGGAATTTCATAGATGCTTCGAAACGAGATGACCTTCCTTAATCCTTCGTTTCTTATATCATACAATACGATACGAGTCGTATGATATGGATAGGGCTTAGCTTGCGTGTCCTCGAATCTTGGCATATGACCGTGTTTTCGGTGGACTTCGACTTCGCAATCGCCGCACTAATAACCCTTCAGAAGGTCGGCTGTGGATTGCTGAATGAACATGGAATAAGCATATTTCTCTGGAATAAATATGATGCAGCACAACATACGATGAAATAAATTCACTTTCAATCAATAAATGATTTACAACTTTTTTTACAACAACCTACAGCAAAAGTTTAAGTTTTGCCTAATACTTTTTTACCATTAAGCAAAATTTATACTTTCCATTCGATGAGATATTATTCTATATATACACTCAAAATGAATTTGATTTAGGTTTGTAATGAAAATCATGTATATGTGGAATGGAAAATATATCTGATTGCTGATTGATTAACATGAATGGAATTCAATAAAAAAAAAAATTTCGTTGATTTTGTATTGTTTTGTTATATTTTATCTCTATTCCCTGTTGTATCAATGGGAAATAAAACCGAACGCTGCGTGCTAAAACACCCGTTTGGATTTATGAGGGCAATGATTCCAAGCTACCTTATCTAAACGTATACAACAATCTGTTCAGCACCGTATCCATACTGATAGTATTAGTCTCTGGTTGAAGTACTATATCATTATTAGTACTTCCAGTTTGTCTACATCAGTGGCAATTATATAAAGGAAAATTGTGGTTATAAATACAATATTCAAATTTGTGGAATAATCCCAAACTACTTCTTTGCTTTTTTCTATAAACTTGAATCTTTATCTCTTCATAAATTTAACTTTAAGACCTTTTAGAGAGAGTTGGAGAATAATGGAAAATGTGGAGGTAAAAATTCCCCTTGGAATAAATGATAAAAATAATGTTCCATCTAAATCCACGGGTTCCAGTAATAAGTTGGACGTAAGGAGCAATCGGCAAATTGGAAATTTCAATTTATTCGTTTCTTGATGTTCCATCGTTTGAGTACCAGCGAAAGGCTTTGCGCAACACTGTGCAAACTGTGAACTACATAGTGTCAGCACCGAAAAGGCAGTCTCTTCAACGTTATGAAAGAAGAAGATGGTCCATGGCTAATCTTTTTCGATGTTTTAGCCAATATAAACCGGGATACCGAATCATTTCAACTTGCAAACACAAAATTTATAAAACTAGCTAAATATCACAATGATCTCATTGTTTTTTAATTTCTAAAGCATAAATCTGTTTTAAAAAAATGGGCCTGGGGCAAAACGCACTAAAGGTGGTGACAAATGGTACACTTGCATGCGAAATAAATAGTGAACGCATGGTTGTTTGTAGCGTAAAGATCGAGAATTTTTTTTTTTTTTTAACTAATTTTATTTGCTAATTATCTAATACATGCATTCATCTCTTAGACTAGGTGTTCCGTGTTTTCTTAACACTATCATCCTTATTTGCTATGTTACCTTTTAGTTATTATTAATACATTTCAATTGCCTCTGGCAGTTAGAATTTTTCCTCTGGTTGAATTGAACCATGTAGGAATTACAATGTTTTCAACTTAAACTAATCTTAACCTATTTTATACTAAGGGTACAAGGAGTTAATCGTTGCAATAGAAGATTGCAACGATTTTTGTCTAAAATTGAAAATTATTTTGTTGGACATTTGTTGCAATGTCTCAATATTAGAAATTCTATGAAGTTCATTGGTACTATACCACGGAGGCAACTTCAGAATCATTTTCAAAATTTTATTTTGAATCCTCTGGAGTGCCTTCTTTCTAGTATTGCAGCAACTAGTCCATATTGGCACAGCATACAACATGGCAGGTCTAAAAATTTGTTTGTAAATCAAAAGTTTGTTCTTAAGACAAAGTTTTGATTTTCTGTTTATAAGTGGATATAGACACTTAATATATTTATTACATTTGGCTTGAAGGCCTTCAATGTGATTTTTAAAAGTTAATTTTTGATCTAGCAGAAGTCCTAAATATTTAGCTTCGCTAGACCAATTAATTGGAACCCCATTCATAGTGACAATATGTCTGCTAGAAGGTTTCAAATAAGAAGCTCTCGGCTTATGTGGGAAAATTATAAGCTGAGTTTTGGAAGCATTCGGGGAAGTTTCCAATTTTTCAAGGTAAGTGGAGAAAAAATCCCAATTTTTTTCCAATCTACTACAAATGACACGAAGTCTTCGCCCTTTGGCTGAAAGGCCCGTGTCATCGGCAAACAAAGATATTTGACACCCTGGTGGTAAATCAGGTAAGTCAGTAGTAAAAATGTTGTACAAAATGGGCCCCAGTATGCTGCCTTGGGGGACACTAGTTCTTACAGGTAATCTATCAGATTTAGTATTCTGATAGTTTACCTGCAGTGAGCGATCTGATAAATAATTTTGGATCAGTTTAATGATGTACAGAGGAAAATTAAAATTCATCAATTTTACTATCAATCCTCCATGCCAAAAACTGTCAAATGCTTTCTCTTTATCAAGAAGAGCAACTCCAGTCGAATATCCTTCAGATTTGTTGAGTCGAATTAGATTCGTATAGCTCTTAATAACAGATGAGTGGTTGAATGCCCATGGCGAAAACCAAATTGTTCATCAGTTCATCATTCATCAGAATTGTCATTAATATGAACCATCATTCTATTTAAAATAATCTTTTCAAACAGTTTGCTTATTGAAGAAAGCAAACTGATTGGGCGATAACTAGAAGCCTCAGCTGGATTTTTGTCCGGCTTCAAAATAGGAACAACTTTGGCGTTTTTCCATTTATCTGCGAAGTATGCCAATTGAAAACATTTGTTAAATATATTACCCAAAAAGGATAAAGAGCTCTCAGGAAGTTTTTTGATAAGTATGTAGAAAATACCATCATCACCCGGGGCTTTCATATTTTTAAATTTTCTAGTAATAGATCGCACTTCATCCAAATTAGTTCCCAACGAAGGGTCAAAAACATTCTCTTGATTGAGAATGTCTTCGAAGCTTCGTGTAACCTGATCCTCAATTGGACTAGTGAGACCTAGACTAAAATTATGGGCACTCTCGACTGCTGAGCAAGTTTTTGAGCCTTTTCGCCATTTGTTAATAAAATTTTATTTCCCTCTTTAAGCGCTGGAATTGGCTTTTGAGGTTTTTAAGAATTTTTGTTAATTTCAAAAGGGTTTCGAACTGGGATCCAACTTCGAGACATTATTCTCAAAGTTGGTATTTCTCAGAATAGCGAAACGTTTTTTAATTTCATTTTGCAAATCTCGCCAAATAACTTTCAACGCGGGATCGCGAGTTCTTTGGTATTGCCTTCTTCTCACATTTTTAAGACGGATCAGTAGCTGAAGATCGCCGTCAATAATAATGGAGTTGAATTTAACTTCACATTTAGGAATTGCAATGCCTCTGGCTTCGACAATTAAATTTGTCAAAGATACGAGAGCATTATCAATATCACTTTTGGTATCGAGAGGAATATCAACATCAAAATTCCTATCGATATACGTTTTATATAAATCCCAATCAGCTCTATGATAATTAAAAGTAGAGCTGATTGGATTATAAATGGCTTCTTGTGAGATTTCAAATGTCACAGGAAGATGATCAGAGTCAAAGTCAGCATGAGTTACCAATTGGCCACACAGCTGACTTGAATCCGTTAAAACTATATCAATTGTAGAAGGATTTCGACTGGAAGAAAAACAAGTTGGTCCATTGGGATATTGAATAGTAAGCATATGCGGTATTTCGAAAAATTTCGTTTCAGGTGGTTCGAAACGAAATTCCGCGGAATTTCGCGGAATTTGAGCATAGCGAAATCTGATTTATTGATTTCGTTTCGTTTCGTAAAATTACAAAAATTTCGCTTGAAAAAACTAGCTCATACCGAAATTTAACGGAATTCCGCGGAATTTCGAAGCAAATTTAGACTTAAACCATACTGTCCCGTAGGTCATGTATTATCAAAAATTTTGGCTGCGCCACTGAACAAAATCATAAAGCTGTTTCTATTAACGCCTACTACAAAATTCCATTCTGAGTCGACAAATACGTATTCAGTTTTCTTCTAAAAAAATCTTCGATGTTTTGTTAGAAATGGCCAACAGAAAACGAAAAATTTCTTATATCATTCTATCCCATTTTTTTTCAAAAGTTATCCGACATTTAAGACATTAGGGTCAGAGTGTAAATGTAATCAGATATGAATGAGATCAGTACTGCAAAACCTCTTTTTGCGCCCAAAACGGGGGAGCGTAAATGGAATCAGAGCGTAAAAAGAGGGAGCGTTATTTCGAATTTAGGGCGTAAAAAGAGGGAGCGTTATTTGGAATTTTGAGCGTAAAAGGAGGGAGCGCTATTTGGAATTTGGAGCGTAAAAAAAGTTTGCAATCTTTAAGGTAAGCAAAATTTGATATTTAACTCACTTTTAGTCTTAAGATGTGTCTTTTACCAATTTTGGTATTAGGGTCGTCCAAATTGTTTCCGTTATCATGGTCGTCCAATTGTTTGAATGCTGAGGCCTTAAGATGTTCTTGGTACGCCAAAAAATCAACAAGTCATGAGTGGTGCAGATCCTTGATATCGCACAGTAAGACGTTCATCATCGTTTTCACGTATTTAAAGCTTTACAAGAACTTCCTGGAGCTTGGACCTGTGTTTTGTGATACATTAGATAGAACGCAACCATTGCATAGGTTCACGGTCATCCAAGAAAACTCTGGAATAGGCCTTAAGATCTACACGCGTAACCAGAAATCTTTCGCCTTGTTTTAAAAATTGTACAACCCCTTTATGGTACATGGAATAGAATGCGTCCATTGCATGGGTTCATGGTCATCCAAGAAAACCCTGGAATAGGCCTTAAGATCTACACGCGTAACCAGAAATCTTTCGCTTTGTTTCAAAAATGGTACAACCCCTTTGTGGTACATACAATAGAATGCGTCCATAGCATAGGTTCACGGTCATCCAAGAAAACCCTGGAATAGGCCTTAAGATCTACACGAGTAACCAGAAATTTTTCGCCTTGTTTCAAAAATTGTACAACCCCTTTATAGTACATGGAATAGAATGCGTCCATTGCATAGGTCCACGGTCATCCAAGAAAACCCTGGAATAGGCCTTAAGATCTACACGCGTAACCAGAATTTTTTCGCCTTGTTTCATAAGTGGTACAACCCCTTTATGGCACATAGAATAGAATGCGTCCATTGCATAGGTTCACGGTCATCCAAGAAAACCCTGGAATAGGCCTTAAGATCTACACGCGTAACCAGAAATCTTTCGCCTTGTTTTAAAAATTGTACAACCCCTTTGTGGTACATGGAATAGAATGTGTCCATTGCATGGGTTCATGGTCATCCAAGAAAACCCTGGAATAGGCCTTAAGATCTACACGCGTAACCAGAAATCTTTCGCTTTGTTTCAAAAGTGGTACAACCCCTTTGTGGTACATAGAATAGAATGCGTCCATTGCATAGGTTCACGGTTATCCAAGAAAACCCTTGAATAGACCTCAAGATCTACACGAGTAACCAGAAATTTTTCGCCTTGTTTCAAAAATGGTACAACCCCTTTGTGGTACATAGAATAGAATGCGTCCATTGCATAGGTCCACGGTCATCCAAGAAAACCCTGGAATAGGCCTTAAGATCTACACGCGTAACCAGAAATTTTTCGCCTTGTTTTAAAAATTGTACAACCCCTTTATAGTACATGGAATAGAATGCGTCCATTGCATGGGTTCATGGTCATCCAAGAAAACCTTGAGATAGGCCTTAAGATCTACCCGCGTAACCAGAAATCTTTCGCCTTGTTTCAAAAATGATACAACCCCTTTGTGGTACATAGAATAGAATGCGTCCATTGCATAGGTCCACGGTCATCCAAGAAAACCCTGGAATAGGCCTTAAGATCTACATGCGTAAACAGAAATCTTTCGCCTTGTTTAAAAAAATGGTACAACCCCTTTGTGGTACAAAGAATAGAATGCGTCCATTGCATAGGTTCACGATCATCCAAGAAAACCCTGGAATAGGCCTTAAGATCTACACGCGTAACCAGAAACCTTTAGCCTTGTTTCAAAAAAAGTGCAACCCCTTTGTGGTACATATAATAGAATGCGTCCATTGCATAGGTCCACGGTCATCCAAGAAAACCCTGGAATATGCCTTAAGATCTACACGCGTAACCAGAAATCTTTCACCTTGTTTCATAAGTGGTACAACCCCTTTGTGGTACATAGAATAGAATGCGTCCATTGAATAGGTCCACGGTCATCGAAGAGAACCCTAGAATAGGCCTTAAAATCTACACGCGTAACCAGAAATCTTTCGCCTTATTTCAAAAGTGGTACAACCCCTTTGTGGTACATAGAATAGAATGCGTCCATTGCATAGGTTCACGGTCATCCAAGAAAACCCTGGAAAAGGCCTTAAAATCTACACGAGTAACCAGAAATCTTTCACCTTGTTTCAAAAATGGTACAACCCCTTTGTGGTACATAGAATAGAATGCGTCCATTGCATAGGTTCACGGTCATCCAAGAAAACCCTGGAATAGGCCTTAAAATCTACACGCGTAACCAGAAATCTTTCACCTTGTTTCAAAAGTGGTACAACCCCTTTGTGGTACATATAATAGAATGCGTCCATTGCATAGGTTCATGGTCATCCAAAAAATCTCTGGAATAGGCCTTAAAATCTACACGCGTAACCAGTGCTCTTTCGGCTTGTTTCAAAAGCGGTACAACACCCTTGTGGTACATAGAATAGAATACGCCCACTGCATAGGTTCATGGTCATCCAAGGAAACCTTGGAAAGGGCCTCAAGATCTACACGCGTAATCAAAAATCCTTCAGCTTGTTTTGAAAGTGGTACAACCCCTTTGTGGTACATAGGATAGAATGCATCCGTTGCATAAACCCTGGATAAGGGCCTTAAGATCTACACGCGTAGTCTAAAATCTTTCGGCTTGTTTTGAAAGTGGTACGACCCTTTAGAAAAAGGCCTTAAAATCTACACGCTTAAACAAAAAATTTTCGCTTTGTTTCAAAAGTGGTACAAGCTCGTTGTGGTACATAAAATAAAATACGTCCATTGCATAGGTTCATGGTCATCAAAAAAAAACTCTTGAAAAGGCCTTAAGATCTACAAGCGTAACCAGAAATCTTTCGGCTTGTTTCAAAAGTGGTAGAACCCCTTTGTGGTCCATAGAATAAAATGTGTCCATGGCATATGCTAATGGCCATCCTAGAAATTTATGGAGTAATACTTCTAGGCTTACACCAATAACTAGTTGGTCTTTAACCTGATATAAATACGGTACATGGTCTATGCAATATAAGCCCGTTTTTTACCTTACGTTTCCGGCGTGAAGTTGTTTCTCTATACCAAGTAGGGGTTACACAACTTGTTTATTCTCAAATAACTGTCTTCATTGCGAAGGTTGATCAACAGACCTTGACTCTATGGAGTTCGTAGACTACCTGGCATCAATGACAACATCAAGATCTACTTGGAATACAAATATATACCCAGAAGGGGTCGCACAACTTGTTTATTCTTCAATAACTGCCTCCATTTCGGAGGCACACAGACCTTGACTCTATGGAGTTGGTAAACTTCCTGGAGCCCACGACAACAACAAAAGCTACAAGGAATACAAACATATACCCAGAAGGGGTCACACAACTTATTTATTATTCAATAACTGCCTCCATTACGGAGGTTGATCCACAGACCTTGACTCTATGGAGTTCGTAGACAACCTGGCATCAATAACAACAACAAGAACTACTTGGAATACAAATATATACCTAGAAGGGGTCGCACAACTTGTTTATTCTTCAATAACTGCCTCCATTAAGGAGGTTGATCCACAGACCTTGACTCTATGGAGTTGGTAAACTTCCTGGAGCCCACGACAACAACAAAAGCTACAAGGAATACAAACATATACCTAGAAGGGGTCGCACAACTTGTTTATTCCTCAATAACTGCCTCCATTACGGAGGTTGATCCACAGACCTTGACTCTGTGGAGTTCGTAGACTGCCTGGAGCCTACGACAACAACAAGAACTACTTGGATTACAAACATATACCAAGAAGGAGTTGCACAACTTGTTTGTTCTCCAATAACTGTCTCCGTTACGGAGGTTGATCCACAGACCTTGACTGTATGGAGTTGGTAAACTTCCTGGAGCCCAAGAAAACAACAAAAACTACAAGGAATACAAATATATACCCAGAAGGGGTAACACAACTTGTTTATTCTTCAATCACTGCCTCCATTACGGAGGTTGATCCACAGACCTTGACTCTATGGAGTTCGTAGACTACCTGGCATCAATGACAACATAAAGATCTACAAGGAATACAAACATATACCCAGAAGGGGTCACACAACTTGTTTATTCTTCAATAACTGCCTCCATTACGGAGGTTGATCCACAGACCTTGACTCTATGAAGTTCGTAGACTACCTGGCATCAATGACAACATCAAGATCTACTTGGAATACAAATATATACCTAGAAGGGGTCGCACAACTTGTTTATTCTTCAATAACTGCCTTTATTACGTAGGTTGATCCACAGACCTTGACTCTATGGAGTTGGTAAACTTCCTGGAGCCCACGACAACAACAAAAGCTACAAGGAATACAAACATATACCCAGAAGGGGTAACACAACTTGTTTATTCTTCAATAACTGTCTCCATTACGGAGGTTGATCCACAGACCTTGACTCTATGGAGTTCGTAGACTGCCTGGAGCCCACGGCAACAACAAGAACTACTTGGAATACAAACATATACCCAGAAGGGGTCACACAACTTGTTTATTCTTCAATAACTGCCTCCATTACGGAGGTTGATGCACAGACCTTGACTCTATGGAGTTCGTAGACAACCTGACATCAATGACAAACATCAAGATCTACTTGGAATACAAATATATAGCTAGAAGGGGTCGCACAACTTGTTTATTCTTCAATAACTGCCTCCATTACGTAGGTTGATCCACAGACCTTGACTGTATGGAGTTGGTAAACTTCCTGGAGCCCAAGACAACAACAAAAACTACAAGGAATACAAATATATACCCAGAAGGGGTCACACAACTTGTTTATTCTTCAATAACTGTCTCCATTACGGAGGTTGATCCACAGACCTTGACTCTATGGAGTTGGTAAACTTCCTGGAGCCCACGACAACAACAAGAACTACAAGGAATACAAACATATACCCAGAAGGGGTCACACAACTTGTTTATTCTTCAATAATTGCCTCCATTACGGAGGTTGATCCACAGACCTTGACTCTATGGAGTTCGTAGACTACCTGGCATCAATGACAACATCAAGACCTTCTTGGAATACAAATATATACCTAGAAGTGGTCGCACAACTTGTTTATTCCTAAATAACTGCCTCCATTACGGAGGTTGATGCACAGACCTTGACTCTATGGAGTTGGTAAACTTCCTGGAGCCCACGACAACAACAAGAACTACAAAGAATACAAACATATACCCAGAAGGGGTCACACAACTTGTTTATTCTTCAATAACTGACTCCATTTCGGAGGTTGATCCATAGACCTTGACTCTATGGAGTTCGTAGACTACCTGGCATCAATGACAACATCAAGATCTACAAGGAATACAAACATATACCCAGAAGGGGTCACACAACTTGTTTATTCTTCAATAACTGCCTCCATTACGGAGGTTGATCCACAGACCTTGACTCTATGGAGTTCGTAGACAACCTGGCATCAATGACAACATCAAGATCTACTTGGAATACAAATATATACCTAGAAGGGGTCGCACAACTTGTTAATTCTTCAATAACTGTCTCCATTACGGAGGTTGATCCACAGACCTTGACTCTATGGAGTTGGTAAACTTCCTGGAGCCCACGACAACAACAAAAGCCACAAGGAATACAAACATATACCCAGAAGGGGTAACACAACTTGTTTATTCTTCAATCACAGCCTCCATTACGGAGGTTGATCCACAGACCTTGACTCTATGGAGTTGGTAAACTTCCTGAAGCCCACGACAACAACAAGAACTACAATGAATACAAACATATACCCAGAAGGGGTCACACAACTTGTTTATTCTTCAATAATTGCCTTCATTACGGTGGTTGATCCACAGACCTTGACTCTATGGAGTTCGTAGACTACCTGGTATCAATGACAACATCAAGATCTACTTGAAATACAAATATATACCTAGAAGGGGTCGCATAACTTGTTTATTCTTCAATAACTTCCTCCATTACGGAGGTTGATCCACAGACCTTGACTCTGTGGAGTTCGTAGACTACCTGGAGCCTACCACAACAACAAGAACTATTTGGAATACAAATATATACCAAGAAGGGGTTACACAACTTGTTTATTTTCCAATAACTGTCTCCATTACGGAGGTTGATCAACAGATCTTGACTGTGTGGAGTTCGTAGATCATGACAACAGCTAATACCACTTCGCATGCAAGCCTATATTCTGTTTCTAGAACATCCGCAGTACTTAGATCATCTAAAACCAACCTCCGAAACTAATCCAAATTTGCCTCATATAAATGCTTGAAACTTTTTTTACGCTCCTATAGGGCGTAAAAAGAGGGAGCGTTATTTCGAATTTGGAGCGTAAAAAGAGGGAGCGTTATTTGGAATTTTGAGCGTAAAAAGAGGGAGCGTAAAAGGAGGGAGCGTAAAAGGAGGGAGCGTAAAAAGAGGTTTTACAGTACAACTTTGTCAAAGAAGCAAAGTCGTGGCGTGGATTCCCGAGGTCCTTGTGAAGTATTTTTAGAGCGCCTCTTTTTTAGTAAAGGCCAACTTCTTCACCTCTTATGCCTCAAACCAGATTTAAGCGCATGACTAAGTACCGCTCAAGGGTTAGGAAGTCCCTAAGGATAACATTAAACGAAGCACATGATTTTGTGTTGGATTGATTTGAACCACGGTTTTCGTCTTCGAGTTTTCAAAATAACTTCGTTTACAGTAAATATTTAGTCGCTTACCATAGTGGCTTCACATGAATTAACTATTCAACAAACAAAAGATTCCTTTCCCGTGGCGCTTACGGAGATACAGAGCAATCCTTTTACAATCTTATAATAATGAGTATCAAACTAATTATCTTCTCCCAATCCTAAATTGACTGTTAGGGCGTAACCGGCTCATACTGTTCGAGCAGCTGTTTCTCACTCAATTGAAGGGTTTCCGAGCCTCTTATAAAAATGTTGAATATAACACCCAGTGGACCGATGGAGAATTTTTCGATCACGAAAAGTTTCCTCCTTACCGGGGCGGGAATCGAATCCACACTCCATAGCCCATGCGTCTAGACGATTGACGTCGCTAACCGCACGGGGACGAAGCCCACCTGGTAGCCTTTTGGTACAACTTTTTGTATGAAAAAAGAAAAAATATTTCTTCATACCTGGCAACTAATTGTCGAATCGGACGCAAATTTGTAAATACAATGATGCAACTTCAGCCCCCAAATTAGTACCTTTAGGAGTACCTCAGGGCAGTGTTTTAGGACCATTGCTTTTCATTCTGTACATCAATGATATAAAGCAATGTATTAAGTATTGCAATGTTAATCTCTTTGCTGATGATACGGTATTATTTGTTGGTGAAAAAGATCCTTTGTTATCAGTTGAAAAAATGAAAGATGATATTGTAACACTGACTAAATGGTTGAAATTTATCAAGTTGAAACTAAATATACAAAAAACAAAATCAATGGTTGTAACCAACAAAAAACAAATAAACGAATTAAAACTTTATATTGACGGAACAGAGATTGATAGAGTAACGGTGTTTATATTTAGGTGTGCATATTGATCGGAGATTAAATTTTAAAGAGAATATAGATAATATTGTTAGAAAAGTAGCAAGAAAGTATGGTATGTTAGTTCGTCTGAGAAATCAGTTATCTTTTTGGAGTAAAATCTTTTTGTATAAGTCGCTAGTTGCACCGCATATGGATTACTGTTCGTCAGTTTTGTTTCTGGTTGGTGACACGCATCTCAAAAGGCTACAAAAATTGCAGAATAAGTTTATGAGATTCATTTTGAATTGCAATAGATATACTCCAATCAATATTATGTTGGATGCACTACAATGGCAAACTGTCAAACAACGAATTACATTTAATGTGCTCGTGCTAATTTTTAAACTAAAGAACAACCTCATGCCAGAATATTTAACAAACATTATTGTTAGAGGACGAAATTTACATCAGCATAGAACTAGGCAAATTGACGATTTACGTGTTGTACCATTCACAATGACGACAAATCAAAAGTCAATGTATTATAGAGGAATACGAATTTTTAATGAATTACCTTTAGATATAAAAAATGCAAGAACTATTATTGAATTTAAAAGAAAGTGCTCTGAATTTGTAAAAACTATGTATATGTTAAGGTGAAAACTGTATGAATTAATTCTAATTATCTGAAGATAAATAAATGAACTATATTATATAATATAATTATTTATTTATTTTACAATAGGAACTGCTGCCATAAAAACTTTGGGATCACATTTCTAAAATGCAATCTGAAAGACTTATCTTTGTGCATTTTAAAAATGACCAGAGGATTCGTCTAGCGAGCAAATAGTTTTGATTTAGCTCAATACCTTAAAACCTCGCTGATAAATGAATATGAAGTATGCTTCAGCTTAATCACATAAGTCTTAAATGAAATAAGGTGAAATAAAGTTAAATAGAATTTAAATTAGAAAAAAATCCCACAATTCCCATATTTTTATATACATACTTACTGATATAAAGCTGAACTGATATAAAATTCATCAGATTCGGAAGCACCCACTGCACAGTGAATTCCTTTGAAGACGGCACAAATGCTTTGGTATTACTTTATTTAAAGTAAGCCAATGGTAAACGGGAACACGGCGATTTATCACAGCCTGCTTATTATGTTACTATAATTCAATTGGTCGCAAAGCGGTTATTTGACTTTGAGAAAATTAAATTAGAATTGCCTACATAATGTAAAATCAATTCAATAAAAATTCCGCGGAAAAAAATTTAAAATTTCGTTTCGTTTCGAAAAATTTCGAATTAAATGGACGTTGATTTCGTACCGTTTCGAAGTCTCGAAAGTAAATATATATTTCGTTTCGTTTCGTTTCGAATCAACACAGACATTTTAAATTTCGTTTCGTTTCGTTTCGTCAGGAAAAAGTGTCTTATCGCATACCCTTATTGAATAGTATAATATCCCGCAGAACAATCTTCAAATAAAATTTTACCATTGGAATTGCTTTGAGCATTATTCCATGAACGGTGTTTGGCATTGAAGTCACCAATTACGAAGAATTTTGATTTGTTGCGAGTCAGAATTTGAATTTCTTTTGCTGCCCATTGCATTGAAAAGGCAGACAGAAACTCCCAAGGTTTCAAAAACTTTGGTTTCAAACGAAGAAAATAATTTATGTTTGATACGTCTATTGATGACAATGGCGACCCCACCACAGGCGCTGTCAAGACGATCATTTCTGTAGATAAAATAATTTGGATCTCTTTTAATGGAGAGTCCGGGCTTTAAATACGTTTCTGTTATAATGGCAATATGCACATTATGAACTGTTAGGAAGTTGAATAATTCATCTTCCTTACCCTTTAGAGAGCGGGCATTCCAATTTAGAACTTTCACACAATTATTTGGATCCATTGAAACGGAGTCCGATAACAATTTTTTGTGTGTACTTTATACTAACCTGAACAGCTTCAGGAATGGTATTTGCTTTGAACATTGCATCAATCATGTGATGCAATTGTTCAGTTAAAAATCAAAATCGGAAGCAGACATGCTACCTGAATCGGCAACATGACCATTATTTTCCGTTGGGACATGGGTATAAACCTCATTTTGAGAAGAGAAATTTTGTCTATCAGCAGCGATGTTTGCATACGTAGGTACATTGGAAAATTGGAATTTACTAAAGTGCTTGCTACCCGTTGACGAGCGGCAAAATTTGTTTGTGAATTGTGGTGGGTATGAATTGCTCGACCGGCAACTGGTTTCGAAATTTGAGCGTTTGAAAAATTTCTACCCGTCGAATCTGGGATCCGATTGGAATTTTCCGTCATCAATTTTGCACGGGAATTCAAAACTTTTTTTGCGTGAAGGGCATTCCCAGAAATTGGATTTATGATTGCCCCCACAATTTGCACATTTAAATTTATTGGAATCTTCTCTCACAGGACATGCGTCCTTGGCGTGAGAGGTTCCACCACAAATCATGCATTTAGCATCCATGTGACAATGTTTGGTTCCATGACCCCACTTTTGGCACTTACGGCACTGGGTGGGGTTTTGGAAATTTCCCCCAGGCCTGCGGAAATGTTCCCATGTAACACGGACATGAGACATAATACAGGCCTTTTCCAAACTTTTCATATTATTTAGTTCACTGGGAAGTACCAGAGTGGGATTTCTTTTTCATCTTAATTACTTGGACTGGTGAAAATCCAAGTAATTGAGAAATTTCAATTTTAATCTCATCCAGTGATTTGTCATCACTGGGGGGACCTTTCAAGACGACTTTGAACAATCGCTCAGTTTTGTCGTCGTATGTGAAGAATTTATGGCGCTTCTCAGTTAAATACTGAAGAAGACGTTTGCGATCGTCAAAGGATCCCGGCAAAACGCGGCAGTCACCCTTCCTAGCAATCTGAAATGAAACCTTGATCCCCTGAAGGTTACTCAAAATCTCATTCCGAAAGCCAGAAAACTCGGCAACAGATACCACAATCGGCGGAATCCTTTGCTTTTTCGCATGAATCGAATCACCTGGGCTAGAGGTAGGTTCGATTTGTTCAATATCATCATTAATCAAATCGAACTGATTGCTCAGTTCGATAGGAGAAAAATTATTTCCGACATTAGAGTTAGAAGGAATATCTGAATTCTCCAGCTTCCTTCTATTTTTTCCGCGCTTTGGCAGGACGGTCTTGAAACCTTGTTTCTTTGAAGGAAGTGGAGAATTCAGAGACTCCCCTTTCCTCTTGTTTTTGTTAATACTCATTGCTGAGCGTGGAGACGTGACCTTCTAAGAGGTTTTTTCCCAGAACGGTGTCCCTGCAGGATTACCACCGCTTGTCGGAATTTTACTTCCGCAAACGGGTCCAACGTAAAACGAAGGCACGGGTCCTTGCAAAGATCATATCGGGATCAGTGGGTACACATAACACATAGAGCTGAGAAGCACTGTTGAAATTAAAATAGCTTCGGGTAGTATTAAAAACTTCCTTCCGCAAAGAGATAAAGAACCGCACAGCACGAAAGCACGATGCGGTCGAGAAAAAAATCTTTTGATTTTTACTTCTTCCAGCGCACCCGAATGATTTTCGTTCAATCAAAAGATTTTTTTCTCAATCTTTACGCTACATCTCGTTAGGCCGTTACAAATACTTAATTTAAATTATGGCCTACTGGCCCCCTGAAAGGTCAATAGGGGGATAAGGATAATAAAATAAAAAGGATAATAAAAAATAAAAATTAAAATGGAAGAATTCAATAAAACTCCTCGGATTTGTTAAAGAATGTTTTGAAAATCCTCAAAATTGTCCGAATTTTTTTGTTGCCGCCTCAAAATATTATTTTTGGGCAAAAAAAAACGAGGGGAGGGAGACATAATTGTTTTCAAATATTTGTATCGGCTATAATCAATACTTAATATTGTCCATGGATACGTTGTGCACTCCCAAGTAACATATTTATTGTCGCTGGGTGTTATGTGAATTTTAGTAAGGGTTTATTGTGGGAATAATTAAATCTTTTTGTTTTATAATGGTCATATACAATGCAAACAAAGTAAGGTTATATATCACTCTTGAACTATAAATAAAACCATAATAAACCCTTTTTTTTTTTTTTTTTAATCCGCCGTAAAACCAATTTTGGTCACTGCTTTAAAAGTACCAAACACGACTCGATCACTTCCCCATGTTGAATTTGGAATATATTGTTGCTGTCTAACTTTATGTGTGAAATGTGCAAAAAGACACAAGACACTGTTTCTGATGTAATTAAGCTGCTTCTCAATTTCCGAATTTAAATAAAACTAAACCTAAAAGCGACAGTTCAAAAATAAAAAATCTCCCGTTGAAATATATACACAATCGATTTGATTGTGTCTTTGATGGAAATGTTTCGAAGTGATGCGATGAAGAATCGTAAAAATATATTTATGCCCGAGGATTTCAGGTTTCTATAAGAAGGAAAGATTTTTTTTCCTTTTTTTCACATGCACATTTCACATTATTTTGAATGGGGCACATTCTGCTACATACATCTGATTTCTACAAAGTACACAAGCAAAAATACAACTGTTAAAAAAAATCGCATGTCCGTAGAAAAACATTAGGGAGTGAGTGCTGATAGTGGACCCCGTGCGTATAATGGAACCCTGAACAAAATCCCAAATTAAACGCTGGGTCAAGCTTCCGTCGGGTGAAGTTGCTTCATGTCACAGGATAGCAATTCCATCCATTTGTTATGGACAGGGAAACAGAAATTTAGTTATATAAACTAATTTTTAAATGTAAATATACCAAAGGATCCATTACTAGCACGCAAGGGGGGTCCTTTATTAGCAAAAGGAACATGTGGGAATGTAACATTAGAGTGGGGCGTCATGGTCATTTTTTCAAATCAATGGTTTTTCGAAGCCATTCTGGATCCTGAACAACTGTGCAGAATTTGGGACCGATTGGTTGCTTCCTCGCTTTCCGCATTGCGTTTGAAGTTTGTATGGAAATTAGTATGGGAGAACGTATATTTTTGCATTTCTAGTACTAGAGGATTCAGTTCATCGTAAACCAAGTGGCACATTACGTTAAACTATAACCCAAAGGATGCCGAAAAACTTTGCTGAACGTCCACGAAAAAAATTATAACGCTTCGAAGATTCAGTGTTCAAACCATATGCAAAAAATCATTTATTCTGCCAGCACTGCCGAACTACGTGGAGCAATAATTTAACTGAGTGTTATTTCAAAATTATTGATTTTATACGACTTTGGAGCTAATGTGAGATATTCGGAATGATTTCATAATGTAAAATTTCGACTAGAAGGAAAATGGGTTTTGCCCTCTGACAATTACAGGTTGTCCAGTAGTGCTGGCAGAAACATTGATTTCTTGCATATGGTTTAAACAATCAATTTTCGAAACGTAATAACATTTTTTGTAGACCTTCCAGCTGCATACCTTCTTCGGCAAAGTCTTTCGGCATCTTTTAGGCTATATGCTAACGTATTGAGTCACGTGATTGATGATAAATTGAAGCCGCTAAGAGCAAAAATGTAAAAAAGAACGTTTTCCCATACTAATCTCCATGTAAACTTAAAACGCGATGCGGCATGCGAGGTCGCAACCAATCGAGCCCATATTTTGCACAGTTGATTGGGGTTCCAAAACGATTCTGAAAAAACCTTGATCTCACTTGATCGGACGAAGTTTTCGTTTTCCTATACAACTGCGCCCCACTCTAATGTAATATGTAAATCAAATGGGGAGACCATGATACGTATATGAACAAACTCGGGTGTGACGTCTCGGACAGTGCGCACCTACCACCTCAACACCTTGCTGCGACTAACGTCGATACAACTGACGTACAGATCTATTACTTTAACGAATGATGTTTGCATCTACTGGAGAGAGAGCAGCGATGAAAGCCAGGAAAAAGTGCAAATTCATCAACACGTGAACTGTTAGCTGCAAAATTGCGATAAATCAACTTAATATTAGAATATTATTACCACTCTTAGATAATACGTTAATCAATTGTGCCACCGAACAAGTTAATAACCGCTGGTTTCCAACCTATAATAGGCATGCTAGCTACATAATTTTAAAATCCCTTTTTTATTGGTAAAAATGAATGTTTTGGCTAGTTTTATGTACGAAACACGATGCTGGTACCTGTTGCTTGTCATCTGGTGCAGCAGAACTACAATTTGTCAAGAGGCTCGCTCTAGCGAAGCGACTGAAGTAAATTTTAGTCGTTAAGGGGTCCATTACTAGCACTCACTCCCTACTTTCCGTAGATTCATCTGATCATCATTAATAGATCTGACATCGCTGCCCGTAGGAAGAAAAAGTGTTTCTCGTCTCAGCAACTAGGCAGCATTATATCGCACCGTAGACCATCTATTGCCGGGGAGTGTATTCATGACAAAGTTTTATAACAGGTTTAAAGCGGTCATGAGGTAATCAAGCAGAATTATTGAAATTATCACGAAAACTATTAAGTTATTTATCGCCAGATTTTTTGTTTCCATAAAAATGTCTGTCGCCATATTGTCATAATGATTAGCTTCGAAAGCCGTAATTATGAAATACAATTATTACGATTAAATAGATTACTCATGAGTAAAATTCAATCATTTCTGGGGTATTTTCACAGAAGCATGCTTACTTCACAAGCAGAAGCGACCGTGTGCCGCTCAAAGCGCACTAGCATAGTCCTGGTGTTGGGTGGGACAAATTGTTGGAGGGCGGCTCCAACAGCGTCTGTTCTGGTATCCAGCGACTGAGTACGAAATGCTTTTCCCCGGAGGTTTATCTAACATGGCAGCCCCATCCCGGGGGAAAGGAGCCTTAGGCCAACAACCTACTGCTCCCGAAACTTAACAAACCGTTCGAGAAACCAACGAAGGAAGATCCAGAACTAATATAACGGTGACGATTTTCAGCGTAAAACAAAGGACACGAATAGGAGCATAATGTTAGAATGTCAAGGTAAGTTGGCACAACTCGCCAGTAAGGCACGGCGCATGAAGATCAGAATCCTGGGACTGAGTGAAGTCCGTTGCTAAAACTTTGGAGAACACAAACTACCGGGGGCAGGTATTTTTATATTCCGGTATTCGAGGGAACAACGCCCCCTGGCAACGAGGAGTTGGTTTCCTGCTTAGCGCCCATGCACAGGCGGCGCCGATCAAGTGGGAACTAATCAATGAGAGAACATTCATTGCCAAATTCAGAACTCGGGTAAGAAATTTCACGATAGTCAAATATTATGTGCCGACCGATATTGCCGAGTTACAGGACAAGGAGAATTTTTGCAGGGAACTGAAAGCCGTCGTGGATAAAGCTGCGAGAGATGACATCAAGGTCTACAATGCGAAGATCGGCTTCGACAACACGAACTATGAGCGTCTGATGGGACGCCATGGTCTTGGAGAAATGAATAAAAAACGGTGAGCTGTTGGCAGAATTATGTGGCAATAACGACATGGTGATTTGAGGATCGCTCTTTCCCCATCGACCAGTGCACAAAGTCACGTGGGTCTCTCGTGATGGACAAACTGAAAATCAAATCGACCACATCTGCATCAGCCGAAAATGGAGACGGAGCCTTCTTGATGTCCGGAATAAACGCAGCGCTGACATCGCGTCTGACCATCACCTTCTAAACTTCCTCATATAATATGTACGTATATCGCCTCCACGTTAGCATCATATGTGATTTTGTGTTGACTGAGGAGAGACTCGGACAGCGATTCAACACACACCGACTAGAAGATCTAGCTGTGAAGAGATCCTTCATTGAAAAACTTGGAACTCGGGCAGCGGATGTGCCGGAAGGTTGCAGAATAGAAAAGCAGTGGATGGCCATCAAGAATGCCTTTATCGAAACAAGCAAGAACAACCTGAGTGAAAGCTGCGAAAATTGGCGATATTTGCCTCCTCTAAGATATCTCACGACGCCTGAGTGGAGCAAGGATGAATCCGAGGATGCCGGTGAAAGACGCAACAGGTCAGTTACTCACCGACCCAACTGATCAGTTGAAACGTTGGCTCGAGCACTTCGAACAACTTCTTCAAGTTTCGGCGCCCGACCTACCATCAACATCTCGGCATGAGCCGCCAAGGGTGCGACGCACTACGCGCGTCAACTCCGAAACTCCATCATTGCAAAAGATTGAAGTTTTCATCCGAAGCAGGAAATCCAACAAAGCTTCCGGGATCGATCGAATTTCAGCAGGGATGCTCAAAGCTGACCCCATGCTATCTGCGCAAATGTTGTATCAACTATTCTGCAATATCTGGGAAACCGCAACTTTTCCGGCTGGCTGCAGAGCGTCTTGATGAAGTCTCAAAAAAGGGGGATCAGGCTGTATGCGACAATTAGCGAGGTATCATGTTACTGTGCATTGTTCTCAAAGTTTGTGCAAAGTTATCATAAATCGGATACACAACAAAACAGATTCGACTCTCCGACGATAGCAGGCAGGAATTATTGTTATCAAAATGTCCAAAGTAGCCCCCTATTTATCAAAAGAAGCCCCGCACGAAGGTAATAGGAAGGCATATTTTTTCGCAAGGAGTAGTGACAGCTCAATTTATTTTACGTAACAGGCGCTATTAGCGTTATGAAATCCCAAGTAACAATCTCAATGCTTTGAAGATTTATGCTAGTTTTATAGAGGTTTTATTACGGCATGTAAAAATGCTTAAAGTTTTATTTTGGTTTTATTCAGTTGTCATTTAATTAGATCCGCAAGAGTACTTGAGAACTACGTTTTGAATTCCAATATAAAACCACAGCTCTTTAGGTTTTATAATGCTCCTGTGTTCCTCCTCAGAGCTAAAAATGGAACTGACATAAAGCCAGCAGTTAAGTTATATGTTGGTTTTGCTCAAGACTTATAAAAGCTGCCAAGCTTCGTAGAGTCCTGTATAAAACCCACATATAACCTTTACTCCTGAAGAAGACCTGCATAGGAATACGAAGCTTGAAACTAATACTATGGATATCCCAAGTAACAATCTCAATGCTTTGAAGATTTATGCTAGTTTTATAGAGGTTTTATTACGGCATGTAAAAATGCTTAAAGTTTTATTTTGGTTTTATTCAGTTGTCATTTAATTAGATCCGCAAGAGTACTTGAGAACTACGTTTTGAATTCCAATATAAAACCACAGCTCTTTAGGTTTTATAATGCTCCTGTGTTCCTCCTCAGAGCTAAAAAATGGAACTGACATAAAGCCAGCAGTTAAGTTATATGTTGGTTTTGCTCAAGACTTATAAAAGCTGACAAGCTTCGTAGAGTCCTGTATAAAACCCACATATAACCTTTACTCCTGAAGAAGACCTGCATAGGAATACGAAGCTTGAAACTAATACTATGGATAGAAACTAAATTTTCAGCACAAATTGTTTGAACCACGGAAGTTTTTTTTTTATTTCGCTTTCAGTCGAAAATGAAAAAAAAACATGAGCAGTTTTTTCTATGTCGTGAATTATGTAGGGGGACTGTTCAGATCTCCATCTCATTCACTGAAAATACATTCATCTTATCGGGAGGTAAAAAAATACGGCACCAATTTCTTCGCTTTTTTTTGTCAACATGCGAACTCCTGCTGGAAAAATCACAAATCGAATACCTTTCCATTGCTCTGGTTTCAATGGGATGAACATCGGAACCATGAGTTGAAATCCAGGAGCAGTTCCCTTATATATTTAAGTCGTTGAAAAAACTGTTCAAACAGCATTTGCTCATGAGGGGTATGAAAATATGTATTTAATCCATACATGCTTTACCAATTTAACACGAGTAAAACACTTTTATGGTACAAAATATACCATTTAACAATTGCCACTATATGCTTTTTAATTGAAATACTTATTTTTAAAAGTACTAGCATTCGATGCCGAGGGCAGAAAAAGTTTGTTTATGATTTGTTTTATATCTGTCTACATTGTCATGTTGTCATCTTCTTCTTCTTCTTCTATCTTCTTCTATATATATAAAAACCAATCTATGTATGTATGTTCGCTAACTACTTCTGAACCACTTGCCCGATTTCAACCAAATTTGGTACAGACATTCTCTATCCTCAGGGGAAGTTAACATAGGGGTGGGATGGTCATGTAGAAAAGGGGGAGGGGTGGTGGGAAGGGTTTTGTTCAGAAAACAAACAATTCTGTGTAACTTTCAACTCCCAGGACCGATTTCAACCAAATTTTGTACACATATTCACTACGAGAAGGCAATCATATTGGAGGGGATTTGTGAAAGGGGGAGGGGTCTGGAGGGAGAGGTTTAGAAAACGGGCAATTCAAAGTAAATTATGAACCCCTGTACCGATTTCAACCAAATTTGGTACACACATTCTACATCATAAGGAAAAGATAACAAAGGTGGTGGGATGGTCATTGGGAAAAAGGGGAGGGTATAGGGGGAGGTGTTGTCTTTGGAAAACGAGCAACTCAGTGTAACTCCCAACCCCCAGGACCGATTCCAATCAAACTTTGTACATATATTCACTATGAGGAGCCGATCGTACGGGAGGGTAATTTGGACAAGGGGGAGGGGTCTGGAGGGAGGGGTATTGTTCAGAAAACGGGCAATTTAGTGACTTCTGAACCCCTGTACCGATTTCAACCAAATTTGGTATACACATTCTCTATCCCAAGGAGAAGATAACAAAGAGGGTGAAATGGTCGTTGAGAAAAGAGGGAGGGTAAAGGGGAAGGGGTTGCCTTTAGAGAACGAGCAATTCAGTGTAACTCCCAACCCCCAGGACCAATTCCAAGTAGAATAAATGAATAAATCATTCAACTCTATGATTAAAGATTATGATTAATGAATTATACATTTTTGACAATGATGACTGATAATGATTAACGATTAAATTCATTTTTGACAATGATTAACGATTATGAATAATGAAAAAAAAAACCATTGGAGTATGATTAACGATTACCGATCGTGATTAAATGTTGACACACTATGTGTATGATTAATGATTAACGATCGATATGATTAATGATTGATGATTATGAATGATCAAATTGAATGATTTGCATAGTGATCCATAATCGAGTAACCTTTATTCCAAATTTTAAAAGGTATGAAAATTATATGATTATGATTAAAGATTAATAAATAAAAGCAAGGTATGCAATGAGCCAATGTTTCTGCATAACTTCTGTACCCCTTGCCTGATTTCAACCAAATTTGGAAGAAACATTCTTTTTCTTAAAAAGGCGAAGATGATAGGGATGATATTTTGAAAACGGGAAGGTTTTGGAGGGACTGGCACTGTTCATCTCTCAATCACCTCAGTGTAACTTCTGATCTCCCTTTAGCCGATTTCAGTCAAATTTGGATCACACATTCTTCATATTAAGGAGACGACGATAGTGGGTTAAGGATGGAAACGGGGAGGGTGTGGGGGAGTTGTATTGTTTAGTTATCGCTCAACTCAACACTTCATCGAAATCATGGTTTGTCCAGTGAAAAGCAATGATTAAAGTGTTTCCTTCTGGATGGTAAATGTGATTTTTTCCTTCTTCAGAAATAGACGTTTGCCCGTAATAAGGCGATTTTGGGTTTCATCCCTTTTTCAAAATTAGTCAATGTTTTCAAATGTAATCTGCCTTCTTTTAATCAAATGATGAAGTATCAATAAGAAAACACAATTATCCTTTTGACCAATTGGTTTACTCATTTTCCGATTGTGAAAAAACTGCGAATTAAACTGGCAACTCCGAGCAAGGTCGGGTACATACAGCTAATTATATATAAAACTACCAAGCTTGAGGTTTAACCAAGATAAAACTTGCTAGTCGTAACATGGTCTTGAAAAAGGCCAAGATAAAACCTGTAGGTGTTTGAAATGCCCAGATAGGGCCAGTTCAGGAGTGATGGTTATATAGAGGCATTTTTTATGCAATCAAAGTTTTATTCGAAAAAATGTCGCCGATATGAAAAAAATAATGAATTTCAAAATCGAAATATCATGCAAATTTCTGTTTCACCTTTTAAACGGTAAAATTGGACATCCTAATAAGTTTTAGGAACAATGCTTTGATTATTTGATCAACCAAAGTGGTTATTCATTGAAATTATTTTCAAAGTAATTAACTAAGGCAATTAATTAAACTTGAAAAATTCTAAATAATAACAAATTAACGAAGCGCATTGTTAAAATACTGATTATTTATCATGGTTTCACCATGAAAAATCCCTGGCAAGCCTTCAAACATGCATAGAACACTCAAAGCCAGATATGAACTTTTATTGAACTGGCTGATAATAATTATTTTATTTTTGTTGTTGACATGTAATCCATGAATTGCAGGAAGAAAAGCATATTTTTTCGAGTACAAACAATAAACAAATAATCAACCTGAGAGTTGACAACTGTTTCATTATCGGCTTATTTGTTGTTGTATCATAGTCATGAAGTGGTTGTATCATGGTTATATAGTGGTTCTCAAAACCACCAAGTCTAGAGGAGGTTTTATGTTGCATGTTTTATGTGAGACTTGAAGTATATTATAAAACCGTTGGTTCTGAACTGGAACGCATATTAGGTTTTAATGATTGCAATAAAACTGGGCCAACTGGCTGTAACATGGTTTTATAGAAATCTACAGGAGGTTGTGGAAACTGCGAGGACTGCATGGAAGGTTTTGAGATTAGGTTTTGAAGAACGCTATAAAACTCTGATACAACCTTAATTGTTACTTGGGTAGAAACTAAATTTTCAGCACAAATTGTTTGACCCACGGAAGTTTTTTCATTTCGCTTTCAGTAAAATGAAAAAAAAACATGAGCAGTTTTTTCTATGTCGTGAATTATGTAGGGGGACTGTTCCGTTCTCCATCTCACTCACTGAAAATACATTCATCTTATCGGTAGGTAAAAAAATACGGCACCAATTTCTTCGCTTCTTTTTGTCAACATGCGAACTCCTGCTGAAAAAAATCACAAATCAAATACCTTTCCATTGCTCTGGTTTCAATGCGATGAACATCGGAACCATGAGTTGAAATCCAGGAGCAGTTCCCTTATATATTTAAGTCGTTGAAAAAACTGTTCAAACAGCATTTGCTCATGAGGGGTATGAAAATATGTATTTAATCCATACATGCTTTACCAATTTAACACGAGTAAAACACTTTTATGGTACAAAATATACCATTTAACAATTGCCACTATATGCTTTTTAATTGAAATACTTATATTTAAAAGTACTAGCATTCGATGCCGAGGGCAGAAAAAGTTTGTTTATGATTTGTTTTATATCTGTCTACATTGTCATGTTGTCATTATATATAAAACTACCAAGCTTGAGGTTTAATCAAGATAAAACTTGCTAGTCGTAACATGGTCTTGAAAAAGGCCAAGATAAAACCTCTAGGTGTTTGAAATGCCCAGATAGGGCCAGTTCAGGAGTGATGGTTATATAGAGGCATTTTTTATGCAATCAAAGTTTTATTCGAAAAAATGTCGCCGATATGAAAAAATAATGAATTTCAAAATCGAAATATCATGCAAATTTCTGTTTCACCTTTTAAACGGTAAAATTGGACATCCTAATAAGTTTTAGGAACAATGCTTTGATTATTTGATCAACCAAAGTGGTTATTCATTGAAATTATTTTCAAAGTAATTAACTAAGGCAATTAATTAAACTTGAAAAATTCTAAATAATAACAAATTAACGAAGCGCATTGTTAAAATACTGATTATTTATCATGGTTTCACCATGAAAAATCCCTGGCAAGCCTTCAAACATGCATAGACCACTCAAAGCCAGATATGAACTTTTATTGAACTGGCTGATAATAATTATTTTATTTTGTTGTTGACATGTAATCCATGAATTGCAGGAAGAAAAGAATATTTTTTCGAGTACAAACAAGAAAAAAATAATCAACCGGAGATTTGACAACTGTTTCATTATCGGCTTATTTGTTGTTGTATCATAGTCATGAAGTGGTTGTATCATGGTTATATAGTGGTTCTCAAAACCACCAAGTCTAGAGGAGGTTTTATGTTGCATGTTTTATGTGAGACTTGAAGTATATTATAAAACCGTTGGTTCTGAACTGGAACGCATATTAGGTTTTAATGATTGCAATAAAACTGGGCCAACTGGCTGTAACATGGTTTTATAGAAATCTACAGGAGGTTGTGGAAACTGCGAGGACTGCATGGAAGGTTTTGAGATTAGGTTTTGAAGAACGCTATAAAACTCTGATACAACCTTAATTGTTACTTGGGATTTGCTCTACTATCCATCTCCGTATTGCTTAAGGTCCTTGGGTTGGTTGGCACAGAATAATGGTTAGCTGGTATAACAAAAATGTTTCTGGCATTCGATTATTAGCGTCTTCCGGCGGATAGCGGCTATCGATAGCAATACCTATCCGAATCCTAAATTGTAGACGGACTTTCGGACAAGGTAATGACTAAATTTAACTAAATTTCTTCTTTTGGAGGCCACCTAGGCTGTACAATTACTGGGTGTCCAAAACCGAAGAATTGTCCTGTAAATTATATTACAAAGACGCTGCTTTTAGCATAACGGATTCGATCAGGAACTCACAGGTTTAGGACAATACTGTTTTAGATTTTAGGAATCTAGATCGACACATTTTATACGAAGTTCCTTTATACATCTTCAGGTTTAAGTGTTGGGCTACCAAAAGTAATACAGTGGGGGATTTAATTTGCACCCAAACCTTGCTAGCGGCACCAGCACCACATACATATAAGATTCTGGAACCTAGACTTTTCATCCTCGCGCAACAAAATGGATTTAAATTATCTGTAAAAAAAAAAACTTCTCTGTTCTCTTATTGTGCTTCTTTAAAAGCAACAAGAAACGCCTTCTAAATCGTTGATTTGACGATCATTCTGACCTGAAATCTTAAATTCTTAAATCTCATGAGCGATTCAATCAATCAAGCCAAATCTCAGCCGACTGACGACCCAGGCATGTTGTCTTATTGATCACCACTCCTTGATCTAATGGCCAGTACATGCAGTCTACACGCTAGTGAAACACCTTACTTCAAGAGCATGATGTCCGATGCCTAGTCTATAGTCGCCAACGGTGGATCTAACCTACCGTTGTCAGATTATAAAAAAAATTAACAAAAGCTTTTTGTAAACTACAAGAAGAAAATGTACCAATATGATACTGAAGATCACTATGCATAGCATCTATAATACATTCAAGAGGCTTAAACCATGTGATTGGTTTCGCACACGCATCCATAAGATAATTTAATGAACTTTGGACAGCTGAACACTGGTGTAGAGCATAGACTGATTAGAGTTTAAAAAGTTTTCCATGCTACATTTAATTGTGGTTATCTGAAATACACTTCCACATGAAAATTTAATGATGCACGCAAAATTTTAGAAGTCAATGATTCTGCAATTAACACCTCAATCAGAAAGCAAGACTAAATTATATAGAGATGTCGATTTGAAAAAGAAAAAATGAAACGTCCAAAAGTTATAACGCTTTGAAGGTTGAGTAAGCCATCTAAAATAAATCATCATGCAATCCTCTAATTAATTACGTAAAACCTCTGAAAACCATGCGTCCCCACCTTGCACTACAAACAGATCAATACTCACCGCAAACCGAAGCTTTCCAACAGGAGGCTGCGCAAAGGGGATTCCGATGAATGCCTCGAACGCTCCCGCCCGGTATCCCTTCATGAATGTCCCGAGCAAACATCCGTCGGCGATGCATACACGCGGATTAGAATAATCGACGTATTCATGTTTCCCGCAATTATCACTCGACACCAATAGCTTCGTCGTATCTTTTCCGCAAACCAATCCACTCAAAATCACTCCCACCGTTGCAGCAACCTTCCACGTGAAAAGCATTTGTAAGCTTCTTTCCGCTGATAGACTCACGTACAAATATTATCACTTTCCAAAGATAGAGAGTCAATAGCCCTAAGGAGCCTCAAAACTTCTGAGCTTGCCGGTTTTCCAGCGCAGAGTGTGACATATTCGGGTAACAGTGTGTCTTTATTCGTCATTTAATCACGAGTGATCCTTTTTCCACTCTGGACAGTCTTCAATTGAACGGTCGAACTATTTTCTTGCACGACGTGTAAGTTACTGAACAGGAGGTTCACGGAGCAATGTAATAAATGTATGATTAAGTCGAGCGCAATTTCCATCAATAAAAAGCTACACAAGCTCACTGGGCTCTTGCTCTCTCGTTACTCTCAACCAGGTGTTGTTCCACGCTCACTCGGTGGCAACAACGTGCGCGGTGCGAATCAAAGCGAACTTAGCGCCACCACCTCCTATCCTAACTAAGTCAGGTTGAGTGATGATGGTGCTAAATTTTCCTCGACATCCTCACTTGGAATCTTCCCTAGCTCAAAGGTGATATGCGTGGCTGTAGAGCAAATCAGGTTGAATGCTGCTGGGTTCGATCTAGAAATTGTTCGTGTTGGAAACCGAGAGTATGTGTACTAGCCACATGTTGCCCAAATGCGTAGTTATTAAGTATTTCGCTTAGAAATCTCCCAGATAGTAAACGTGGAAAAGCATCATCAATACTTGATAGCCGCGAGGTGACAATATTCCTGTTTGTGATGCACTGCTAGTAGAAAAGAAGAAGATCTTTTCATACTGTGGACGAGCGAAGTTCAATTATTACTGGACATTAGACCACCTGTAAGTTTTTTTGTGCATGTTTAAAAGAGTGTGACATGGTTTAGATCTCGAATTTGAATCATCTTTTTTAATATACATGTACTGTTCGCTCTGGAAAAATCCAGTTCAATGTTTAAATTTCAATTTGAATGTTATCCAAATTAGTTATTCACGGCTCATATACTGAAGCAATTCACAAAAACAGTGAACTCTCTCTTATTCGACATTTTGTTAATTTAATGTAAATTTTTACAATAGTTTATGTAGGTACCTCTGCGTTCATGACGTGAACTTGTTCCTTTCAATGTCGAGTTACTGTCAGTTTACTGTAGCATGAACTGGCAGTAAGCTCCCTCGATTTACAAATTTTAACACGTGTCATTAATTATAAGACGAATTTCATTTTGATTATTCTGCGATCTGTAACCGGACCAAACTGGATTTATTCGTAATAGCCCAAAATATCACACAACGAGTTTTGCAATTATAGTCTGCTCGATATTCAAACGCTTTTGAAGATAATCTTATCAGTGTAGTAAAAATGACACAACGCTCGAACTGGAAATCAACCATCCATGTCGATAAAAGCTTGATGATTGGTATGATGCTGCAGGTTCATAAAACGTTGTGTAAATTACGTAAAGCTGTGAAGAGAGATTGGTTTTAGTATGTTTCAATTTGCTGGATTAATCGATTTATAAAATTTATCTTTTTTAATATAAACGAAAATCAGAAAAATTATCTGAATATAATGGAGGCCGAATAAAACATAACAAAAAATAGAATGCTTTAATGCTACATATGCTCGCTCTACGGATGGAACTAGATTGGGACTGTTTTGCCGTTGTAGTTAAGGTGAATCGAGTTGGAATCCAATTTTAAAACTACATGGCGCTTTCGGGGACACATAACACACAACACAATTTTTGGACTTGTCGTAATTCACCTTAAGATATTTCGTAATAACTTCTTATTTATTTACTCAGACTAAGGCTGGAGTGGCCTATGCAGTTTATAAAAGTATTTTCCTTTTCACTCGGTCCACGGCTGCACGTTGCCAACCACGCAGTCTACGGAGAATAGCGGAGAATCTATTACAAAAGGACAAAATACAAAAGGTCGAAAAGACAAAACGTCGAAAGGGACAGAAGGACGAAAAGACAAAAGGTCGAAAGGCACAGATGGTCGAAAGGGACAAAAGGTCGGGAAGGACAAAAGGTCGAAAGGGACAAAAAGCCGAAAAAGACAAAAGGTTGAAAAGGACAAAATGTCGATAAAGAACAAGTTGATAACAAGTTGGGTGTATTCCAAAGGAATTTGTGAAATTCATTTAACGTCAAGCAGAAATAGCACACTCCTCTCATCAGTCAAAGTTGAAGAATGAGCCATTTTCAAAGAACTAAATAAAATTAAATGAAATTCTTTCAATGAGTGCAAATAAAAGATGGATATCTAACTTTTCTAAATATCACTTCGATTTGTCAAAATAGTGCACGTCACAGCCACGCAGGCTTGGCATTGAAAATACATACATCGATGTGTAATACACGCAGGTGTACTAGATTTGCGGCGTGCACCATTTTGAGAGAACGAAGTGACATTTAGAAAGCTCAAACATCCACAGAATTAATTTTAATTGTGTAAAATAAAAGAGCTGAGTTTTTGCCAACTGTGTAGGGAAACTCTGGTGCAAGATTGATTCTCTCGTTTCAGTTTCTTGTCTATTTCGACCTTTCGTCCTTTCGACCTTTTGTCCATTCGACCTTTTGTATTTCGACGTTTTGTCTTTCGATCTTTTGTCCTTTCGACCTTTTGTCTTTTGACCTTTTGTCCCTTCCCCCTTCTACGGAGGGTCCGCAAATCGTCTTCCACCTGATCGATCCATGTTGCTCACTGCGCACCTTGCCTTCTTGTTCCCGCCGGATCGTTGTCGAGAACCATTTTCACTGGCATTCTGACTACGTCCCCGGCCCACCGTCGTCGTCCGAATTTCACGGTGTGAACGACACCCCACCATAGATAGTACGTAGCACTTTCCTTCCGAAAACTCCCAGTACGCGTTGGTGCTCTACGAGCATCATCCAGGATTCTTGTCCAGAAATAAATACCGGTCTAATAAGTCAGTTTTGTATGGCGACGGACTCTATTCGATCGGAGTGTCTTATGGAGTCAGCTCCGGCCCGTAAAGCAGTCTTCTGTCAATCAACGCTTGCCCGATACGATACCGAGTGGCCTTGTTGTTTGTCCTTTGCGGCATTGTTAAGGTTTCAACAAGGATAATCCACGATTTGCTGCCGGTTTTAACCGCTTGGAATTAAGGGACAAAAGACAGTCCTCGGTCTATGGAAACACCGAGGACCTTGACGAGTTTCCGGTTTGGGATCGGCTGACAATTAATCTTGAGACTACGGCCGGAAAGACGATGTCGCCCGTTGCAAATATGCCCGCGGACACATTTCCCGGCCGATAAGGTGGAACCGACCCACGAGGCCCATCGACTCCACTAACCACTGCTTGGGTTCGGATACGCGTTCGTGCCGGAGTGTCTTCGACGACCACAAGCAGGATGTAGTCCTCGTAGACAAAGACGTAGTTGCCGATAATGACCCGGAAGAACTGGCGGGAGAGAAAGTTGTGAACAAAAGACAAAATGTTACCGGTAAAACCCCAGTCCACTAGAACTAGTAGGGTCCAAGTGCGATAGAACGCCTTCGAGATAACTAGAGAGACTAAATCGGCGTGTTTCCCTTGGTCAAGTTTTTCAGGCAGCCCACGGTAACCTCTCGACGACCTGTGATACACAGAAGGTCAGTGAGATAGGCCGGTGATCGCGGGAGAAGATACTCTTTTTTGTAATCAGAATAACGGGAGAAGTTTGATTGATCCACACGCAAAAAAAAGCGTTCCCGAATTCGTGAACCATCAAAAATACACCGTGATTTAAGTCATGGATTTGTGAACACCAGTCACGTTTTCCAGAACGTTCCAGAAAACGTGACTTTGTTTCCGAATCCGTGACTGTTGTTCACGAAAAAATACACCGTGAACTTGTTAGTTCACGAATTCATGAACGCTTTTTTTTGCGAGCAGGTTTAATTTTTCAGGTCGAGGAATACAATTTATATGGTAGGGAGAAGGTTTTTCAGCATCGGATCCCCTATTTCATCCGGACCTAAAAACTTTCCATTGCTTCTGGCAAGAGTGAAGGAAAGCTCAGCGACTAAAAAGGGCTAGTTTATTGGAGATACGGCGGTACTTGAAAATTCTGCGGCGTTAGGGCCTTGGTAGCTATGAGCCTTTGAAAATCGGCTGAGTAGCCACTTACTGATGCGAGTGTTGCAAAATATTCCCCGAGTGCATTAGCCACCTCCGACGGGTCAGAGATAGTACGGTCTTGTAAATCGATGCGGATGGGGAAAGATTAACCAACACTTGCCACTTTCCCCCATTGCTCAACGGCGGGGGATTTGGCTGGATTTATGGAGTCAAGGAAGTCCTCTCACTGCTTTCTTTTGGCGTTTTAAATGATCGTACGACATTCGTAGTGTTTTTGCTTGTAGTTCTCCAAAGCACTTACCTTATTTGGGTGTCCAGGAGGAAGCCTCCTGGGTGCACGGAGCGCCTTCCTTCTGGCTTTGACAGCTCGACGCGTCTCATTAGACCACCAACGGGGAGCTTTTTTTCGAGGTCGAGTACTGGTTTAAGGGATGGATGAACCAGCGGCGTCAAGGACGACTTTAAAGAAGTCGGGGAGCGTTAGCGGGACGCTTCTTTCTAACGCTCGTCGAATGTAGCCGTCTAATGATTCCCAGTTAGCGGCATCTTAGTGACAGCGGAGAGAGAGGCGTTCGCAGTGACCTGGATTGGGTAGTGGTTGCTTCCGTAGATGTCAGGGGTAACCTCCCATTTTAGCACGGAAAGAAAGGACCGACTAGCAGCTGTTACATCAATGGCGGTAACCGAGTAGCCGTTGAAAAAGGTAGGGGTACCATCATTGAGGGCGACGAGATCGACCTCCTCAAAAATCTCGAGTAGGTCAACGCCACGGGGATCAGACCTTCTACCACTCCACGTCGGGTGGTGGACGTTCATGTAGAAGGGGAGAAGGGAGCTCGCTAATGATACTACTCACGTTTTGCTTAATCCCGGAGATTGCTCTGCAGGGAAGTAAATATTCTCTACGCTGATGGGAATGCTTCCTCGAAGACGGACTCCTACGACGGATGGATCTTTGATAATTTGGAGAACATCAAAAGGGATCTCCCGAAGGATCCCTATCGCAACAGAGCGCCGGATATTGGAACCTACCTTACACATCCACTTATATTTCCCTGCACGGGACCGATCCAGAGCAGCGGAGGAAACACGGTTGACCTCTTGGAGGGCAATGGTCCAGGGTAAACTGTTATTCGTCTGGGATTTAGGTTTGACAAGTTGTTCCAGAGACCATTGATATTTCACTGAAGACAGAAATTAACCTCCAGTAGAAGCAAAGGAGTTGTAAAGGAGGCAGGAGTATTGCCTGATTCCAAATCCGACGCGTTGCGCTGATCGATTGGGAAGAGAGTCCTTTGGGAGTCCATTTGGATCCGACTACCGAGAGATCTGGACAGGCTCTTTTTGCATGGTATTTCTTCGTTCACTGGATGCCGAGGTCAACCCGGTCGTTCCGGTAGGGTACGGATAGTCCGGTCTACCAACGTCCCGACTACCCACGGCACCACAGAAGTTTTGTTCGTTCGATGTTCCGGTTGGGGTATAACTTCCGTCCTAAGGCGCTCCGGGTGTTCGAGTGAAAAGTGATAAAAAATGATTGAGAAGTGAGAATGAGACGTCAAATGAACCATTCGGCCAAAAAACATATTCGGCTCAATGACTTGTTCGGACAAATGACTTGTTCGGCAAAATGATCAGTCCGGCCAAATTACCCGTTCGGCTAAATGACTTTCTAATAGGTGGGTTTCGGCCAAACGACTAAAAGATACAAAGGTTTATAACTATTTCTACAGAGAATTAGACGTCTCACTCAGCATATGTTAAGTCGATTACTCAGCATAAGTGAATAAATGATCTGCCATTGTTTCTCTCAACTCGTGCTCTTGAAAATTTTCGAAAAAAAAGCACGTGGTTTCCAAGAAGGCCAATTTGTGGTTTTGTTGTATAATCACCTTGAAGGCACTTGATTATGTCTTAGTCCTTTCAATATGGCTCGAATACTTGGAGCCCACACGATCAAAATGGTCTCCAGTTAGCCTTGGGTGCAAAGGCGTAGGATTGCAAATCCGGATATATTCATGCACTAGCTTTATGTACCCGGCCTTGCTCGGAGTTGCCAGTTTGGTTTGCAGTTTATTTTCACAATCGGAGAATAATAAAACGAATTGGTTAATAGGGTAATTGTGTTTACTTGTTGATACTTCATCATTTGATTAAAAGAAGGCTTTTGGAAATATTGACTGATTTTGAAGAAAGGATTGTGGGTTTGGATATCCTTATTCCGAGCAAACGTCTATTTCTGAAGAAGGGAAAACATCCACCGATGTCTTATTCCGGGCAAACGCATATTTTTAAAGAAGGGATCACACCCACCATTGGCTTATTCCGAGAAAATGCCTACTTTTAAAGGAGCAATCACATCCACCATCCAGAAGGAAACACATTATTCATTGCTTTTCACTGGGAAAACTATATTTCCGATGAAGGGTAACAATTATCATTGCTTTATATATTATAAATGCATGTTTTCTATGAAAGGTTTTTCTGATGCTGTTCAGCATTATCCCAAATTCACTTCATGTTAAATGACCTTAGGCCAAATAGTGTTATGTTAAAGGCCTGCTTCATTCAGGGATATGTCATTTTCAGCGAAATGTGATTGTCGAGGATTTGATATTTTTGTGGAATTGTTTTCGGAGCATTGTACACTGTCAAAGAATCTCGGATGAACTAAATAAGAGGGATATTAAATTAAGTCGTTTTCTAAACAATACCCAACCCCAACATCCTCCCGCATTTCAAAAACTCTTCCCAGCCTCTCTAAAATAATTTCCTTTGGGTAAACAATACGTGTTTGAATATTTGGTTTGAATTCACCTATGCGATAAAAAGGTATACTAAACTGTTCGCTTATTAAATAGACCCTCTCTCAGCTATGATAGTCCTACCCAGTCTGATATAGTTTTCCTTAGACAGAGAATATGGGTTCCAAAATTGGTGGACATCGGTAAATGGGTTCAGAAGTTTTGCTGAATTGATCGATAACTAAACAATACCCCTCTCACAACCTCCCCATTTTAAAAGGACCTACCAATATCCACTAAAATCGTTTCCTTAGAACAGACAATATTTGATACAAATTTGGTTCAAATCGGTCATGGGGCTCAAGACTTACATTGTGTTGATCGATTGCTAAACAATACCCCTCCTTACATACCATCTTTTATTTCCAAAGAGCATGCCTAACCTCCCTATCGTCGTCTCCTAAAGATGAAGAATGTGTGTTCCAAATTTGGTTGAAATCGGTTAATGGGTTCAGAAGTTATGCTGGAACATACATACAAACATACAAACATTGAGTTTTATATATATAGATAGATAGATAGATTGGCGGGCATAAAGGGAGAACACGAAATTATTGCAACACCGTTAGTTTGCTTTAACTTTCCGTTCATTTATCGGATGAACTACTAACTTTAGATTACACACATTGGATCCATGATTGCAGGTTATTAGGTAAAATTCTCGACACTTTCACTTCACAACGTCCATAAGAGCTTGGCGAGGGAATAGAGGTTTTCCATTGTTCTACTCCAAAAATGGCAAAAGAAGTTTTTGTTGGCACTCAGTCTCATAAATTTCACCATTGGTGGTGAAATACTTGTTGTACTTGTTGTGACGAAAATTTGGCTTCGCTTTCCACAAGTGCAAATGGCCTGCCGAATGAGGAATTTCGATGCAAGTATTGACATTTTCTTCTTTCGAAAGAATCATCTACCTACTTGAAATTCATCTTTCCCGGTGTAAAATTCCTGCCCTGGCGTTTGTTGGAGGTCAGCTTTGACGTATGTTTTGTATTAGGTCAACAGCTCCGTGTAGAGCTTCCTAGTGCGGGTCTTGGCAATAGTTTGCTGCCATTCATCGCGGTTTGGCAGGTTTTGAACCATTTGGGCTTTTAATCCAGCTCTTGCCTATACGCATACACCTTCGGAACGCAACTTTGGAAAATGCCGACCTTACATAAATGTTGGTATGTTGGGATTTCTGGTGAAATTACTTCTAACCTTTCCCTCCGTCTTCCTCCACGCTTATGATCCAAAGTCAATGGATGGAATTAATAATGCCATTAATATTATAAACTAAATGTTACTAACTAAATTTTTGAACGTGTTTAGATTATTTTTTAATTAGCTTTATTTGAGTGGTTTTTTGACATTTTTGTTTAACTTCATCATTAACTTCAGATGATTTTCTTTATAGTTGTAATAGAATTTATTTTGTTAATGAACAAACCATCATTGGGACTTCATGGCCTGTTGATGTTGAACCACCAAAATAGACAAAAATATAATTTAAAAGAATAAAGGATGTATTGCATCACTTTCAAAGGCCGACTCCTGGGTTAATTGTAATAAAATATTGTGTATGATGGCTTCAGCGTATGTTATTTACACTGCGTGAGTTTCATTGCGAAATTTCCAGTAATTTCGAAATTACAGTCGAGAGAAAAGGGCGACCGCGCACTCACCTCTACAAGCCACAATGCTAGTAATCCAATTTTGCGCCAATGAGCCCTAAATCACCGAAGCTGCGGCCGATCCAAATATACTGTATTAGAATTAAAATTAGATTTTTGAAGGCGTCCAAAATTATGGAACGTTATTGCATTATGGAACGTCAAATGCTGTATCGGTATCGCGCGGTAACATTTTTTATTGGCCAATAATAGTAACGACCTGGCAAAAGTACTAATCGATTTTGTGGACATTCTAGATGTTGTGTTGATGAATTTTTTCGATTTATTTCCCTGAACTACGTTATACTGCCGGCGCGTGGTATTCAACGTTATTTTTTCGCCAGCTTTGACCATAACATTAGACGCGCACTTCCTTTCAATTGTACTGAATCGAAAGAAACAACCTGAAAAAAATATTATTTTGATTTCATAATCATAACTTCAACCAACAATCCATTTTGTTATTTTTTGCCTTTCTCGTATACAAAGTATACGTAAAGGCTATAGGATCACTCCAAAACCGAACTTTTGATAGAAGGCTCGGAGACCCATAGTGTTATATGCAAATCGACTCTGTGTGTGTTTGTGTGTGCAAAAATGTGAGACACACTTTTTTGGTACTTAGCATTATTTGATTTGCTCGCAACAAGTTGCAGTCGACGCGGTTTGCGGTCTAGTTGTTTCCTATTGAAAATTGGCCCGACCGGTCAGTGCGTTCCAAAGTTATTGAAAAAATATTGTTTTTCTGCCAAGGGTCGCCCCTTAAAAAAAAAATTCAAAAAAGAAAAAAAAATTTCTTCAAAGATTGCAGCAATGCATTCAAATGACCGCAAATGCATATGAATTGATGGAAAAAGTAAAATCTATTCTTTCTAAAGTGCTATTTCGACCTCTCTTATGTGTTTTTCTTATTTTTTTAATGCGCGAGAAAGGCACCACCAACGCTAGGTGGATTGATTGGTTTTTTCTGCAAAGTTTTGTTTCTCTTTTTTCAGAGCAACATTTTGACAGCTGACACAGTCAAATTCCCTTTTTTTTGCGAGTGGTTCAAAAAAGGTTTCTAAATGTCTTATAATAGGTTTATAGTGGTTATTTGGAGAGGGCCACTTGGCAATATCTTACTCTTATAGTGGTCATCAGAAGGTAGCCGTGTATTATTCTTTTTAATTGTTAGATCTTATAAATTGATCTTCAAAACCATTCCTAGAGCGGAATAAAACTTGAAATGTTACTTGGGTTTTCTTTTTACGATTCAACTTATAAATTACCGCAGCTGTCACTTCATACTTTCACTCAGCTGTTTTTCATGGCATTCTACGATAACAACACAAATATCATGACTTTGTTTCAGTGTTTCGATTTTTTTTAATTTTGGTTTTCAACTACACGTAAAAAATAACCTTATATGTTATGGCAAAAAACCATTTGAACATACTTATACTCTTCATTATGCCACCTGATGAATGATCCCATATCTTCCGGAGACGAGCCAGCCTCGGGCTGAAAGTCTCCCTAATAAAGACACAAAAAAAAATGATCCCATATCAAAAAGCTAAAAACATTTGAATCATTTGTTTGAGAAACTGCATAAATCCATTTTATACAATTTCAAGAAAACAACAAAACACTGCTTTTGAACAAATTGGCACCGAAATTTTCGATTTCTTCGATGCAGATCAATAGTTTTTGGCAAAACTCAACACCCTGGGGCACTTCTAGTGCAAAAACTATAAACATTACTTCCCAATTGCTCTGCAAAGTGCGTGGACTTATGTAGTTTCTCAAACAAACGAAAAAAATTTCAAACATTCCAGAACAAAAAAAAAATTTCGTATTTTTTGCCAGAATACGTATTTTTGGACGAGGATTCAGAATATATAAAAATCTCATTTTGGCCAAAAATGTTACATATGCAGTTTCTCAAACAAACGGTTCATTTATAAGTTAATGAAAAGTATAAGTTTTCGAATGTATGTGACTAATGCGATGTATAAGTTTTTTCTCATACATGTCATTAAGCGCCTGCTTTGCCAAAAAATATTAGAAAAATTTATAATAAACAACATTAAATTTTTTAAGTGTATAAAAGTGACGAAACATATGGGGGTTTCGGAAGGCCAACCTGAAACTAGTCAAAGAATAAAAAATGTTGTCGTTACCTGGGTGATGCGAATAGAATCGATTTGGTTGTCAGACTGAAGCCAAACTTTTCTATTGTGCCGGAGCCAAACATTGAAGATTGTGGTTATGTTCGATTCAGATCCTATATTGAGAAGTATTGTTATTATTTGGGAAAAAAAAATAAAAAAAACTTAGTTTGAGTTTTGTATTCTTTGCAACAAATATTTTCACATTATATTTCGAGTGAAACATTTGTAGGAATGCAATTAAAAAGCACTCGTTACGATATTTCACGAGATTCAACAGCTGATTGGGACAGGAATGTATACAAACCATCGTAAAGTCATGTAGTGCCTCGCGCATTTGTGCGCCCTCATGCAGCATGGAAAGAGAAATTCGAAGAGCGGGAAATGTTTGACAGCCAAGTAACTGCAAAATAATTTTGCTTGTGGGATTGATTTCAAAATATCCCTCTACTTGCTTGAGAGCAGAAAAGCAGCTCTATCCGCACCACCCAGCTTTTGCCTAAATTATTAATAAATAAAATTATTTATCAGAAAAAGTATGATACGCGGTGAAAATGTCGTTAAATCATAAATTTCAATGAAATAATTCACTGACTGCGAAATGCTACTTTATTTTCAATATGGCCATCATGGAATTTGATCAGAAAATTTTCGCTTTTAATAAACACCGTCATAAACTCTTCGCAATGCAAACATTCTTATGGGGGTTATTCATTTGACCACATTATGACCAAAAATTTGAGCTTTATTCGAGCGTTGAGAATTGGATTTATTACGCTCTTTATCACAACCATAGCTATGTTCATATGGTCAATAGACATTTGACGTTTGAAACTTTTTTCAGCAGATTTAGAGTAAAATCAGCAGTGATTCAAATCGTTCGGGGCTGTCAGTTTGAATATGAATCTGAAACATTCATTTTCCCAGCAGCTGTTCTAGATTCATTTTTTATACCAGCCAAATATCAAAAAAATAAAACTGGTATAACGCTCCCCTCTATTTTGTGCAGATTTGAACCACGATTAAATCACGAGATTCAAATATTTTCCAATTGTTTTGGTTGATGAATCCGTCATTTTATCTACGGATCAATCCACTTTGCAATTACGGCGCCTTTCTTGGCGCCAACATGATGATTTCATTTAATTGAAAATTTGAAAAACATGAATAGAACACTGCTGGGGAAACCAGCGAGTTTGTTCTATTTTGCTCCAGATTCAAACTAGAATAGTGAAACTGAATCACTCCTGATTTCACTCTTATGAGAGGTTTATTGATAGCAATAAGAACGCCAATAAAACTGAGCAATTAGCTTGGTGATTGCTGTCATAAGTCTGCAATAAGAATAAGATAAAACCAAGAAGCATGGAAATTGTTACTTGGGAAGCTATCTCTAGAACAGCAATAATTTAGGACTAATATTCGCCAAATTTTGGGAGAACATGAATCTCATTGTTCAGACCGGTTCGCACTGCAGCACTTTTTTGATTTTTTGTTTTCGAATTTTATAATAGTTAGAGGCGTTTAAAATATGGATTCTTAAACTAAGTATGTAAGGAACGATTGAATGCGGAAAAATGTTGGTTTGTTACCTGTACAAAATCTTGTGAGCTTGTTTAAAAAAAGTTCTATTATTGCTTTTCTTACCGAAGAATAGACTACCGTGCAAATTTGTCGAAGTACCAAAACAAATGCTGACACGTCCAATTGTATGGAAATTAGCGAAAGCACAATCCAAAATATCATTCTTGCACCTTATCTCACACCCCAGCCAGCTCTTTCTTGCAGTGGAGACGTCATCCATATATGGAGAAACTGGTGGGAACATATTTTGGTGGGACAATATTTTTTTAACCGTCTAAGACGAATTAAGTACTGTCCATTTAATTCCACCAGTTAATTTTCGTTATCTTTGCAGATACGTATTTCGACCACAACTGTGTGATCGTCTTCAGTGTCTTGTACTTGACTCGACTTGATATAAGTAATATTTTTTTGCATGGGAGTCGAATACGGCGCAAAATTTGCAATATTTAGGTAAATGTTTTCACAAATCAAAGTAAAATAATTATGCATGTGTCAAGCTTACATATTGCATTTCAGTCCCTGAAATTTTTATGGCAATCTGTAAATAGGTACACTTATTTTTGGCAAGTAGTTCTAAGTGATGCATTTTAATTCCATACACCCAAATTTGAATATTTTTTTTTTGAATTTCCGAAATAAATACCTTTAAATTACCATAGGAAATTCTTCCAAATTTCTAAACGAATATTTCTCGAATTTTCTAGGTCATGGCATGAATCACACTTGGTTTTTACTAAATTTATTGACCGATACTGAAGCAGTCAAAAGTTTTTGTTTTTTTTCGGAAGATGTATAAACACTCCACTGTATTAATTTCTTGATGAAATTTGAAACAATCATGATAAATTATTTCAAACCATTTTCACTACAGCTTCAGGTTATTAGAGCCCCTTGTAGTAAATAAACTGTCACTTTTCGTACATTTTCCATACAAAGTTTTAATCAGCTTAGCACCACACCACGCAAACAAGAAATGATTTTAATGAAAATTGGTGCAGATCATCAGCAAAAGCAAGTATAATGAAACAATAAAATAACCTTAAAAATCAAATTTTCGTTTCATTTAGCATGGCACATCCAGTTGATTTTACAAATTTTTTGAAAATTTAATCACATCTTGCTATTGATGAAGAAATTGATGTTTTTGAAAAAGCAGTTTGTGTTTATATTCTTCGCCTTTAAATGTTTTTTTAAGTAAAAAATATTTCAATAGAAATTTAAAGGATTAGTGATGTTTTGGCAAGATGGAAATAATAAAAATCTTATGCAATCATACAAGCTTTCATATATATATTTATTACAGCGACTTTTAGCCCGAGGCTGGCTCGTATCTTCATTCAATCTTATTTTTACTCGTCACGACACAAAACATTAGATTGGTTTCAAAATCCCGAAAAAATAAAACGAAAAAGCATAAAAATCCACCGCCAAAACCTTATGTTCAATTTCTGAAGTCTATACTGCCCAAACTGAAAAAGCTCACTCGCGCTGCACCCAAATGTCACACTTTCACTTTCGATGAACGACACCCACAAAACGAGAGAAAAATAAACAAATTCCAGCAAACCACTCTTCCAACTGTACGCTGCACGCCACAATGCACCCGGCTGCATCCTGTGCGTTGTCTTTTATACGACTGAATCGCAAATCCTTACTGTTGCATGTGTGACGCCGCAATATGCAGAACTGCAGCGTGGCTCTCCTCCTGTTATTTCCCCGCTTTCCCCGTCGAGTTGTTGCATCTTACACTCTTTTCGGGGACAACTTTGTTCCATATTTTTCAATGTAAATCAATGTGCATGCGGAATAAAGGAAGCAGCACTGAACATATTCCGATTTTCCGCAATAGACCTCACGACCACAATAGCGATGTAATTCACACGGTTTCGTTTCCGATTGCGAAACATCATTTGAAGCACGACTAGAACTATCGAAATGCAATACCTCTTTCGGCTACAACCAGTCAACAATTGACGATGATCGAACTAATCAAATTTACATTGAAAACTGTCGTTTGATGTGATAACGATATTGCTTGTGACTGCTACAGCCACGAGTGAGTTGCAACACTCATCAATTCGTTGTTAATGACAGTAGCAACAAACATTGGTTGACAAAGTAGCAATCAAACATCGTTTTAATAGTAATTAATTGACATTTATCGACATGAGTTGTCGTTGGGGACCGTTTCTAGCTCGACGATAGGATGCAACCATGATGTTCCAGACTATTCTGAGTTTGAAATTTACCCGACATTTCTGGGCATACAGGATGGAATGTAGCCAGCACATATCACATATGTATTTATAAAAATTATTTTGAATTAAAAACTAAAAAAAAACACTCAAGCGGCTCGTATGTAATATTCTAGTTAGGGGATGTAATTCCAGCGAAATAGAAAAAAAAATCCATAGCTCCATTCATAGGATAACGACCTGTAGATCGCAACACTCATGCAAGTGGTAATAAATATTGCAAATAATGATAAACAAACAACTCCATCCGTAGTGACTTGCTTTGAAAACAAGTGTTAGTTTTCCTCGTTGAGGTGCAACAAACAACGAAGGTATTCACTGAGCTTTCAAAATTCGCACTTAAGATACCATGCGTTTCCATAATCAATTCAAATGGGAATCGTTTTGTGATATTGGCCTGATATCGACCTCTGATGAGATAGTTATTTTTTCACTAATTTCTAGTGTCACAAGAAGTTTGTTTGGACAGCCCATCTAATTTTTTTAGATTTTCTGTGCTGCCACAATTTCCAATAGCTGTACAGGTTTGGAAAAAAATTCCGTTTTTAAACCCTTAGCCATAAAAATAAAGTGAATACATTCTGTGTTACTCACATCGATTTTTCTAAACATCCTCCTCTGGCTGCTACACACGCCTTTAAACGCTTAGCGTTTGGCCAGACAGCGTAAGCTACAAGATTTCGGTCAAAGAGTTTGAAAGCCATTTTGTTAAATACCTCAGGAAAAGCCTGATAAAAACTTCTAGCGTGTACCAGGAACTTTGAATCGTCTTTGACTCTACGACATCAAGACCTTCAGACGGTGTTCTCCCTGTGTTTTCGTTCTGCGAAGAAATGACTTACTTCCGGACCACTTTACTTCAATAGAGACTCGGATCGAATCTTTACCAGCCTACGCTAGCAACCTTAACCTGATGCGTGGTTAATAAATAGGCTGAAGCATAATTAATCAATTGTAAATCATACAAATTTAGCATCATCATTATACCCGACTAGACATTTGTTACAAACTTATCGGTGTGGAGGCAAGTAAATGAATCGATTGTTGTCTGAACATTAATGGGAGTAATTTATTTGAGTCAGTGTTAGCGCCATTCAACGACCTAAATCAAATGTTGAATGTTAACTTCTTATTCACATGGTTGTGCATGAATGTATTGCTTTATATAATCATCCGTATTCTTTGCTAAGTCCAAAAAAAATTGAATAAAATGGAACCGAGTCGTATGAAATTTTCGGTGTACTGAAAAAATTTGGATGAATTGTTGAATCCAGCTCTATTGATAAAAAGATCAAATTTGACAAGAATAGATCTATGTGCTTTAGTGGTGTATATGATTGAACAATGTAGACCATTTCAACCTTTCATTACTCGTGTGCCTATGAAGTGACATGAAAGCACATTAGTTTACACAGTGCTCAGTACCAGAACAAACAAATTTTGAGGAAATACTCATGAGGAAAATAGGTGTAAAAAAATCCCATACAAAAAAATTGCAAAGTTGCTCCATTTTGCATGATTCGTCGAGAAATCATAAAACTTTTTTTACACGGATTTTCGAATTTTGAACGGAATTTTTTTTTACACGGAACGCATCCCCCGTGTAAAAAAAAAGAATCGGGTGTATTGCAATTTGCAATTATTATAAGATGATCGAAAAAATAGTCTGCAGTCGCTTTGTTAAAAAGGTTGAACAAATTCAATTCCACGGTATTATCTAGGTAGAGCCTGGGAACTCTCAACCATGGTAGTAAAGACCAGGTAGCGTATGAGCACCAAACGTAAAGCGATTCGAAAAACTGTTGTTTCTATGTAGCTAATCGCTTTATAGAATGTCTCTCTGCTGGATGCTTGCAGAAGGATGTGCATCGTTCCAAAAGCCTTTGAACCAACTTTTTATCATTTTTCGTGAATCCTTCGCAATGAATTAAGACAGCAGCTTTGTATGTGCCTGAATACTGCATATCATGTTAAACATCAATGATGATTGATGAACATTGAGTTGACCAAGATCCAATATGTGGTCATACTTCTTTCGCTTTATCCATTAATCGCTGAAATAGGAAAGTGCCAGGTAAAAATTTAAGAAGATATTGAATTGCAATCTTTTAATTGTGGGTAAATTTTTTTGTTGATATTGGAATAAACAACTCCTTGGAAGTCATTGGTTACCAGAACATGCAACGATTGCCTAGACCGAAATGTTAGTTCAGAGAGGTTCAGAGTCGGGAAGCAGTTCTTGTCAAACTTTTTATAGCATCCGCCATTATGGCGAGCGTGGAAAGCTGGATAAATGAAATGGATCAAGTAGAAAGGTGGAAAGAACCATCGTACAATTCGTTTTGGTCGAAACGGAAATGTTCCCACCTACAGGTTCCCAAGGTTCCGAGTGTTACTAAGAAGGTAATATGTTATTATGTACAATATGTGGAAGATATTGATTTTAAAAATCTATTGGAGATAACCACTTTCCCTTTCCCTTACCACGGAAAATTATTCAAAATGTTCAAAGGTAGTTCTTCCAGAACGTAATATTGTCCCTCATTTCAACGGGACATTTTTCTGAATTTTAGTAAAACCCCAAAAGGAATTTGAATGAATTTTTCCAAGAAATATTTACAAATTTTCACGAGAAATCTTTTCTAATTTCAATGAGATGTTTTTTGGATTTTTTCTACATTTCAATTAGGGTTTCTTTTTAGAGAATTTTTTTTCAGGTTACTATCAGAATTTCTCATAAAATTATGCGGTGATACAAATGAATTTTTTTTGCTGCTATTTTTATCCATAACAGTGTCGAAATTGTCTATATTCATATCGAATATTGTACGTATCGCTCCAAAAAAAATCACAGAACACTGAATTATGTAATTGTGTCAAGATTTCCGGAAAAGTGACAAGGATACATTAGAGATTCCAAGATTTTCTAGGACGCTTTTCTAAAGATTCCGGAGAAATGCAGTTGGATCTGACTGTAGGCACGTGCATGTGCTGTAGACATGTGCATGTGGAGGATTGGAACGGAGCTTAGGCGCAGCTGTGTCATGGAGGATGTAATACGATGAAGTTGTTCTAGACGGCATTTAGTTTCAGGCCCAAACAACTAAACTTCGGAAACGTGGAATAAACTATCGCAAAAGCTGTATATGCTGGCACGGCAAATGCTGGGTAATAAAATGGGAATAAAATAGACCCCATCTCGTAGTCCTTAGCCTCTTACCAAGCAACTCCTATCCCTACCTCCCTATGGTGCTGTCCAGGATACGAGTAACCTTAAGAAAGATCGGGTAACCAACCCCGGTGGGAACTATGGTCGTACAGGGAAGGGGGGGTTTGCTCCTCTCCGGAGGTGCAAATCTTACTTAGCGTGTGTTCTCCATGTCAGGATCGGCTCACAACAGCGTCTGTTCTCCATGTTAGGGGCGGGTGGTTATCGAACGAGTGCTAGCGAGGGACTCTAAGTGAAACTGTGCACCATGGTCCACCGGGAATGAGGAGGAATAGTCCTCCAAAAATTTAGGGGATTTGGTGTGAGGCCCTGCAACCCAGCCTTTAAAAAACATAAGCAACGAACAATCAACAAGAGAGAACGGATCGGCGAAGACCACTGCGACGAAAAGGGACTAGCGATTGGAAACTCGGTTCGTGGAACTGCAAATCTCTCAACTTCATCGGGAGCACACGCATACTCGCCGATGTACTCAAGGACCGTGGATTCGGCATCGTAGCGCTGCAGGAGGTTTGTTGGAAGGGATTAATGGTGCGAAAGTTAAAAGATAATCATACCATCTACCAGAGCTGCGGCAACACACACAGCTTTCATAGTGATGGGCGATATGCAAAGGCGCGTGATCGTGTGGTAGCCGATCAATGAAATAATGTGCAGGTTGAGGTTCAAAGGCCGGTTCTTCAACTTCAGCATAATCAACGGCCATAGCCCACACTCCGGAAGCACTGATAATGATGAGGACGCATTCTACGCGCAGCTGAAACGTGAGTACGACAGCCGCCCAAGCCACGACGTCAAAATTATCAAAGGAGATTTGAACGCTCAGGTTGGCCAAGAGGAGGAGTTTAGACCGACTATTGAGAAGTTCAGCGCCCACCGGCTGACGAACGAAAACGGCCTACGACTAATTGATTTCGCCGCCTTCAAGAATATGGCCATTCGCAGCACCTGCTTCCAACACAGCCTCCCGTATCGGTACACCTGGAGATCACCACTGCAGACAGAATCACAAATCGACCACGTTCTGATTGATGGACGGCACTTCTCCGACATTATCGACGTCAGGACATATCGTGGCGCTAATATCGACTCGGACCACTATCTGGTGATGGTTAAACTGCGCCCAAAACTATCCGTCATCAACAATGTTCGGTACCGACGACCGCCGCGGACGACCTAGAGCGACTGAAGCAACCTGATGTCGCCACTGCATACGCGCGAGGAAGGGAAGCGTTGCCAGAAGAGGGTGAGCTCGATGGGGCCCTTCTTGAGGACTGCTGGAATACAGTCAAAGCAGCCATTAACGACGCAGCGCAGAACAACGTCGGGTATATGGGACGAAGTCGACGGTACGATTTGTTCGACGAAGAGTGCAGACAGAACGTGGAACGTTATAGACGGAAGCGGAGACAGCAGACCCGCCTTTTTCAGGAGAAGAAACGCTGCCTGGAAGAAGCGGAGTGCGAGGAAATGGAACAGCTGTGCCGTTCTCAAGAAACACGCAAGTTCTATCAGAAGCTCAACGGATCCCGCAAAGGCTTCTTGCCGCGAGCCGAAATGTGCCGGGATAAGGATGGGAGCATCTTGACGGACGAACGTGTGGTGATCGAAAGGTGGAAGCAGCACTACGAGGAACATCTGAATGGCGCTGAGAGTACAGGCAGTGAAAGTCAAGGCAGCGGAGGAGATGACTACGTCAGTTCAGCGGACGATGGAAGCCAACCAGCCCTCACTTTGGGGGAAGTTAAGGATGCGATCCAACAGCTAAAGATCAGTTCAATCAAAGTTAATTGCCTATTTCCGGGGATTAAATAACCCGACTTGGACGTTAATTTACAATGTTATGGAAACTCATATGTGAATATGTACGTTATGTGGAAGATATTGATTTGGAAAATGTATTGGAGGTAACCACTTTCCCTTCGATGGGACTCGAACCCATGACCCTTTCAGTACGCTAGACTGGTGCTTTAACCAACTACACAGAAAAAATAATGAAAAGTAATCAGCGCGTAAAAAATAAAGACGTGGAAAATTACACTATTCTGGACGTACATGAATCTTTTCCAACAAGTTCGTCCTAAATGTATGCAATTTACATAGCATTATGAAACTTATTCGTATAAAAAGTGACATAATGCAATACAAATTGCGTACAGGTGATAAAATCGTTTAAATTTACGCTCTTTTTGGCATTCCCTTTATGTGCATTACTTTCGTGTACATTTCAACAACTTTTTCTATCTGTGTAAGCTACGAAGGACCTCCGTCGGCCTTCGCAACCTAGCGGCTACTGAATGAGCTCGAGATTCCCAAATTGGACGCATAGTCAAATCACTCGCAATTCATTTCTCAAGCTAGTGACAGGGCCCGCCTGGGAAGCAGTGTTATGATAGACGGGAATACCTTCGAGGTGGTAGAGGAATTCGTCTACCTCGAATCCTTGCTAACGACTGATAACAATGTTAGTCGTAAAATACGAAGGCGCATAATCTGTAGAAGTCGGGCCTACTACGGGCTCCAGAAGAAACCGCGGTCAAAAAAAAATTGCCAACGCACAAAATGTGTCATGTACAAGACGCTATTATTAGCTGGATGTCCTCTAGGGACATGAAACATGGATAATGCTCGAGGAGGACTTGCAAGCATTCGGAATATTCGAGAGACGGATGCTTAGGACCATCTTTGGCGGTGTGCAAGAAGACGGTGTGTGGCGGCGAAGAATGAACCACGAGCTCTACGGCGAACCCAGTATCCAAAAGGTAGCTAAAGCCGGAAGAGTACGATGGGCAGGGCATGTTGCAAGAATGCCGGACAGCAACCCTGCAAGGATGATGTTCGCTTCCGATCCGGCAGGTACGAGACGGCGTGGAGCGCAGCGAGCGAGATGGGCAGACCAGGTGCAATACGACTTGGCGAGCGTGGAGCGTATTCGAGGATGGAGAGATGCGGCCTGTTTAGATGCAGACTAAATTAATAAATAAAGCTACATAGGGGTAACGGCTCAAACCTTGGCCCATTATGCTACGGTTGAGCACATTTATCGTTATAAATCTTCATATATTGCATTTCCAACCAGAATTATTCCACCAGCCGGCTTGCTTACATTTGGTTTTGACGCCAAATAGCAAAAAACGACGATGAATGTCCTCAATATCTCATTAAAACCAGCGAAAGTCTCGAGAGAAATGGACAAAACGTCGGCATCCTTGTCCCTATCAGGTGGATAATTTTTCAGCCCACATGGGACGACTGATTGTTGATTTCGAACATACGAGAGATAAAGACGGGTTGCTGTTTATAGTGCCAGTCATTTTGCTTGCGTTGAATAAAGGCAGCATGCAAACAAATAGAGAAAATCAAATCATCTTATTGAGCGTGAATTCTAATTGGTTGCATGTAAAAAACTACCACACTGGTTGTGAGAGTGCGTTTCAGATTCCCCCAATAGCACGCTTACCAAGGACATGCTAACGAAAATACTATTATATGAATCATTTTTTCCCAAATATTTACCATATTTGCAAGTGAAGAAGTTTAGAAAAATGAAAACTGTATTAAAAACTGCAATTGCAAAAAGGCTACATGTTCTATCCCTCATGTTGTGCCTTCAAACAAATTGCATACGTTAATTATTGGCTGCCGCATAATTTTGAGATTTACTGCTAGTTAAAACCATGGCAGTTGTGTTGCTCTCGCTCTCGCGATACTCTCAAAGAAACTTTTATACAAAACGTCAACAATGCTTTAGGTGGGGATGATGCATAACGCACTACTGAAGAAAGCCAATTGTAAAACTTATTCAAGGCAATTCCTTGCTTTGTACTGTGCATAAACAGTTATAACTATGCCAACTACCTGATATTATTACATAATTATTCATAAATACAATTATTGGATGCTTGTTTTTAACTCTGCCTGCATTGAAGTTTCATGATTGGTACGTGCGTTTGATTCCACTCCTCTCTATATCGATCAGCTGTTGTGAATCCTCTCAAAACTCTCACGTGTTTCAACTTCCCGAGTTGAAAGAATACTTTTTCGGTATCATTTTACAGATCAAAATACTTTTTGCAACCAAAAATAAATCTAAATTATGATGAAAGTAATTGTCAAGTAATTTGACTTGAAATTATGCACATGAAATGACGTTGAAAGTTTATTTAATAAAACATACAATCCATTGTATCTTTCCATTATCAAATGAGAAAATGTTTGTTGGATTCGTGCGAAAGATGATAAAACTAAATATTCTTACACTAATTGAATCATTTATTTGCAAAATTATGAAGAAAATGGTGTATCGAACCACGAAAGGTTGATGCTTGAATCGCTTTCGCTTGAATCGTGTTTGTAAGCCGTAAGGTAGGCAATTATTTTTGGTATGTTCTGCGAATGAAAGCGATTATATCGTGATTCGAGAAAAGCATCATGAGGGCCCATTTACAAACTACATGACGTTTTAGGTTGTGGGAAGGTACTTGTCTGAGCGTTAAGGACTTTATAAATTTCAGAACCCTACCATACATGAAGCATTACTAGAGGCTTGGTGTGGGTTGAGTTTAGCGTTATGTAATTTGCGAATGAAACTTGACCGCTGAGTGGATTAACCTGTTTTTACAAAAATTCTTAGCAACCTAATCGCAAGCATTAGGTTATTTTCTCCAGCACGGGTTATTGGTGAGAATGTTTTGATTTTAAAGTTTCACCTATACTAACGTGGTGCTACAAATCGAAAGCGTATGCCACCATTTGGCTACGGGTGCCCCCAGTATTGTCCAAAAAAGTTTTGGTTAATTACGTCGCTATACTAATGGAAATTGTGAAATAAAAATGATAGCTGACATAGTGTGGTTGTTATCCATTCATCTGATGTGCGAAAGCAGGTATGTTCATTCAGAAAACTCTTTTGTTGGGCAAAAGAAAAAAGTCTAACACAGCCAGCCTGCATAAGTAAACGAAACATGGCTGCTAAAAACAGAGTCAACGTGATTTTTCACGCAAGAGAATTGCTTTTAATAGTCTAAGAAGTGTATACATCTAGCGTAATGAAGCAGACATATGTTTGATACACTTTTTCAAAGAAACAGTGGTTTATATCTTCCTACAAATCGACGTATTATTGCTGAAATATTGAAATATTTGCGTGATGAGCCAATGTTACATCCAGGGCCAACATTACCGCCGGTTACCCTATATAGTGAGTTCGTTCCATTGATATCTAGTCTTCTAGTCTTCTTCTTCCAGTCTCTTCTTCTCTTTTTCTTCTAGATACATAAAAATGAATTTCTGTCTGTCTGAACCTTATAGACTCGGAAACTAGTGAACCGATCGGCGTGAAAATTTGTATACAGAGGTTTTTGGGGCCAGGGAAGGTTCTTAAGATGGTTCGAGACCCCTTCCTCCTTTGGAAACGGGGGCTCCCATACAAATGAAACAGCAATTTCTTCATAACTCAAGTACTGAGATCATTGAGAATAAATCAGTTTTAGGCGAAACGAAGTTTGTCGGGTCTGCTAGTATTATATAAAACTGAGTTCATTAAATACGTGCTTGGATGGAAGATATATAATTTTGATGTTAATCATTGACATACATTTCAAATCCCGGAAGTGTAAATACACTTATATCTCAGTGTATTTAAGTGGGACTTGATGTGCTGAAAATTACCTCAAGATGTGGTATGTAGCTTTTTGTTGTAGGGTCTTTGGATGCACAGTAGAGCTATCACCTTCTATATCCAGGCCTAAAAATGTTTCCCTCTGTTTATGAGAAGGGCAGAAGATAGGTCGAAAAACTGTAAGCCTCTCGGCGGCTCGGACGGAATTGTAGGTAGGAACTTGTCGAGCACAGGGTCGTTAATGTAAATAGCACCGTTATTCTCAATACAACACCCTTCACTTACCTTAAAGCAGGAGCAATTAAGCGGAAAACCTTGCGGAGAAAACAGCCAGCCGGTTCTATTGACCAAGGTGGACTACAAAACGATCGAGGTAAAGGTATCTTCAAGGGGGCAGCAGGGACAGCAGGAACAGCATGATGTCCAAGGGCTTGACGACCCCTCCCCAGCTGTCTGCGAGTCAGGGAGAACTGCCTAGGGCGTGGTGGGATTTAGCAGTGGGCTCTGCTAAAATCCCTCCCAAAAAACCACAAGTGCCCGTAAGCGGACTCTATCAAAGCGACTGTGTGCCGCTTCAAAAGCACAAGCCCAGGGAGGGAGTGCCAACTGGCATGTGGAGTGTCCCTACTTCGGTAGGGTAGTGCGTGAGCTGCTTCGGCAGGGAGTGAGTGATCTGTTTGTGCTGAGGCAGGAGTGTCATAGCGAGTCGCCGCCGCTATGGCCACCTCGAAGCGCAGCAGAAGTCTGAGTATGGACTGCACATGCTAAGGTAAGAGTGTCGTAGCGTAGTATCGTTGATTAGTCCCCACATACCGCTATCGACACCTCGAGGCATGGCAGTGGAGTGTTAGAATAAGTTGTGGAGTGTACCTACTTCGGTAGGGTAGCGCGTGAGCTGCTTCGGCAGGGAGTGAGTGATCTGGTTGTGCTGAGGCAGGAGTGTCATAGCGTGTCTCCGCCGCTATTGTCACCTCAAAGCGCAGCAGAAGTCTGAGTATGGACTGCACATGCTGAGGCATCGACACCTCGAGGCATTGCAGTGGAGTGTTAGAGTGAGCACCCGAAAAAGGGTCACATGGAGCGAATGGTCTTTGGAGAAGCTGCTTCGGCGGCAGGGTAGCAGTGGGTTGTACCCACACACCTACAGTTGTGCACATGTGGTGCATGGGGAGTGTCCCTGCTTCGACAGGGTAGCGTATGGTCTGCTTCGGCAGTGGTGTGATTGATCTGCTCGTGCTGAGGCAGAGTGTCGTAGCGCAATATCTGTAGGCCCAGGCAGTTACCGCTATTGACACCTCGAGGCATGGCAGCGGAGCGTCCGGGAGAGCATCCAAGTAAGACTCAAATGGAGTGAATGGGTGCGAGCACCCAAGTCAGTCTCGCGTGGGACGAGTGCCTGTGTGAGCGATAATGAGTGAGTACGCTTAGTACTGCCGTCCCCCCAGAAGTAGTACTGCGAGGTAGTTCCTGGGGGAAACGATGGTGGAGCCCAAGGGAGTTTAGTCGGTATTACCGGTATGGTCGAGTCCGACACTCCAGTACACTTCCGTGTGGTAGTTTGGCAACTACAATGCACGTGTACTGGGTTAGTGTGTAAATGCATTCTCCCTTGTAAAAAAAAAAAAAAAAAAAAAAAAAAAAAAAAAAAAAAAAAAAAAAAAAAAGGTATCTTCAATGTGGACTACCAAGACCAAGGCTTGAATACACCTTTCAGGTACGGTAACGAATCAAGCAAAGGAGCAATTCATACAGCATCAGGGAGTGCGTCTTCTAAAAGACCTGACCACCAAAATTTGCTTACATAATTAACATTTTATTCGCCCTTATGGCATTTTAGAGAGAGAGAGAGACAAATCAGTGGTGTACTTGCGCGTGTTGATGTTGCTGAGGATGACGAAGGCTACGATGGTAGTGGCATTGGTGGCTGGCATATCGGCGATTACTGGCGGTGAAGGACGTTGTCGGACTGGCTTGGAGGTTCGTAATTGTTGCGACTGTGGCACTACGGTGGCCGCCGAGCTGGTGTTTTATCGTTGGGGTGTCGGACTGTGTGGGCCAGCGGTCGGGAGGACACGATGGTGGTCAGGGAACGGCGGTGGTCCAACGTTCATCCAGCGAATTGTCGACTCCGCCTGCAGTGTTGCACGATGACAGCCAGCGATCGCTGGTGGTCTTATGGAATTCCGGTCGGAGGTGCGGGACCCACCCTGCGTGGCACGACGGCAGCCAGCAAACGAAAGTTCTAGTCGGCTTGTCTACGTGGGCCTGCTACGAGGCGCGATGGCGGCGGGTGACGATGGAGAAGCTTGGCCTGCTACCCGAGTGGTGCGATGGCGGAAAAGCGTCGGTCTGGAGGTGGCCTGCTACCCGATTGGCGCGATGGCGGATCGGGACGAAGCGGTAATATGTCGGTCTGGAGTGGCCTGCTACCCGATTGGCGCGATGGCGGATCGTGACGAAGCGGTAATGCGTCGGTCTTGGGTCTTGTGACGACTGTGGCCAAACGTCGGAATGAGGTGGCCTGACGAGCTTCTCTATGGTCCTTAGCAAGGCTTACCGATGTCACTGCGGAGTAGAAATAACTTCGGGGCCAGTCCCGAAGCCACAAAAGAAAAGAAAAGGCCCGGAAGCAGACACGGGCCTGTTCCGTAGCCGTTAGTACACCGGATTTGTCTCTCTATGCGCATACAATACCACTTTCACCACACAATACCTTGCTTATAGAACAATAAATTACCTTTTCTTCTTATTTCTATTTCACCTATTGAAGGTGGCTTGGTTTTTTTTTTCGAATGGCAAAACTAAAGGGCTGTTTCACAAAATGCCATTGTCCGGCAATTTTTAGAAAAAGATTACAGTTCTTCAACAGGGGGCTGATAGAACCCTCTGAAGTTTGGAGAACAAGTCCCAATTTGGTAGTGCGATTCATCAGAACCATAATACCGTATTGGGAAGACGCTGGTAGTCAAGGTGATGCAATTGCTCTACATAGCAATGATGCGTCAACTTGACAAAGCTATATGAAATGGGGCATATATCACAATAGATCTAACAAATGGTCGCAGTGATTAAAATACCCAACAGGGAAAAAAAGAAAAAAAAAGCGGTAATGCGTCGGTCTTGGGTCTTGTGACGACTGTGGCCAAACGTCGGAATGGGGTGGCCTGACGAGCTTCTCTATGGTCCTTAGCAAGGCTTACCGATGTCACTGCGGAGTAGAAATAACTTCGGGGCCAGTCCCGAAGCCACAAAAGAAAAGAAAAGGCCCGGAAGCAGACACGGGCCTGTTCCGTAGCCGTTAGTACACTTTCACCACACAATACCTTGCTTATAGAACAATAAATTACCTTTTCTTCTTATTTCTATTTCACCTATTGAAGGTGGCTTGGTTTTTTTTTCGAATGGCAAAACTAAAGGGCTGTTTCACAAAATAGTTAATTTAGTTGTATAACTTCAAACATTTTTCTTACGAACCGTGGATAGGATAATTTAACTGCACTTTCACTATCTAATGAAGAAGAACACCCCCTAACTTTATATGAATCACATGCAAATAATAGTTTTAATAAATTACTTTTTACTTTTTCACTGATACGGCGCGCACTACGACTTTCTTGGCAGTCCGTATCACAAGAAGAACCAAAAGACCTCGACGAGGTGGTTTTATGATTTTTTCTTATCCTTTAGCTACTTTATTTCTCACTCTCACGAAGAATCGAAATATCTCTCGGTCCTTCGTGACAGTTGGCATCACTTCCGCGCAGGGTATTCACACGGCCAACACCGTTACGGGTTGTTGTCCCGACTCAAACCGCGGAAAGTACAGTGAGGGTGGGAATGAATGAAACGAATGCTGTATTTATTTTTAACGTTAGTGCCGAATCTTTTCATTTTAGACAGCTGGGATCGCCACCAGTAAGGCTGTCCTACTATTATTAGGGACGGACTGGGCGTTAGGATCTTACTGGCGTGGGTGACAAGACATGGGGATGCTTGTGGAGGAGCCAACAAGCCACAAAATTTGGACCAACGGTTACAAAACTTCGAATGATTTAGAGAAGGCAGATATGATTTTTGAATACATTAGTAAAGCCGAATAAATTCTTGTTATATTCTAGAAAACAATATTTCGAGGAAAAAATTGTTTTCCCGTAAATGTTATTTTGGGGAAATGAAATTGTATTATATGAAATACGATTTTTACTAAATTTTCCAATTTTGGAAATTGGTTTTCGGGGAATCGTATAATCTCTAAGAACGTCGTATGAACTAAGGAAAGGGGAATTCAAATTATACCTGACATCCTTTATGCCTCTCATTTTTATGCCTATCACATTAATGCATAACATCACACTCTATACCTCCCACACATCTCTCCTTATTCATATCACCCCCACTATACTTGTCTACTTAAGATAGAGAATACGAATTCCGAATTAGATTGAAATCGGCCTATGAGTTGAAAAGTTGTAGAAAACTAGGCATTGCAATATCATCTGAGCACATGAGATTATTTTTGCTTGTGCAAAGATATTATCCCTAATCAAAGAGCACTCTGTAAAGATATTATCATTATTGTGCGTTTGATAATGACCCTGAAGCTCGGGGTTTGTTCACGTTATTAAGCTGTTGCCACAACAAAAACTGTGAAAAATGTGTCACCATGAGGAACATTGCACTTTGTTGTCTGTGTGGATAGATAACTAAGATCAATATCCAATCAGTTCATCAGTATCTTTGCTCAAAAGATTGAATCATGGGATGGTTTGCAATGTCTGTACAAAAATCTTCGTTTTATAATCATACCTCTTCCCACTTCCGCATATGACTCTCCCTCTCAGTCTATAATAGTTTTTTTAAGATAATGAATATTTATTCCAAATTTGGGTTGGTGAAACCAAATTTCCTGAATTGATTGTTAACTAAACAACATTCCCCTATACACTGACCCACCCATCCTATAATCATTTTCTTGGAACAAAGAATATGTGCTTCAAATCGGTCAAGGGATTGAGAAGTTATGCTGGAACATGCACACTAATAAACAAACATAGAGTTTTATATAGAAGTTATCTTACGAACATCTTTGCAGCTGGCCACGATAATACACATGTGTCAGAGGTTTCGACTTTCGGTACGTTCAGTCATAATATTAGTGAAGAGCACGATATCTGCTACCTTGTGACTTATAAATATCGTATCAGTATCAACCAATCCACAAAGATATGGAAATGCTAATATCATCTTCCAAACTTGGACGTACATGTTCATGATAGCATTAGAGGCGAACAGGGTTGTAAATTTTCGGCAGCACTGGATGAAGGTGATGTTTTTTTATATCATGTTTTTATTTTCTTCCTGCTTTGAAATCAACCTCACATTCCCGGAGAGGCAGAAAAGTAAACAATAGAACTCACATCACCCACTGCGCCGCGAAGATGAAATCTACCACAGCAAAATGTACACATTCACCCAGCAAATTGAAAAAATTCACCACGCGTTTAAATGGGCCACTCACAGTCATACGGTAAGGAGCGAACTGAGCAGCATGTCAGAGTGACTTGTGAGTGGCTGAATGCGAAATTGAAAGGGCGGTGTTGGAACAGATTTTTCGGCTGCACCCAGTCGCACTCACCACGGCGGCGAAGAAGGCGACTGCAGATTATACTGAGATCCATGTTTTTCACTGCATTGACTGTGAAATATTTCTACCCTGGAGGCGAAAGTATAGAATTGATAGTTCCGTTAGGATACGGCAGGCATGAAGAATGTTTTATAGAAGTCGATTTGAAAGCGAGCGGAGGGCAATATTTGTGATGGCACATATCACACGACCTTCCTTCTGCCAAGCTCCCGTATGAAGGGGGAGGGAAGAATATCAGTGTGGAAGCTGATATATCTCCACTGGCCAGGAAGGTCGTGTGATATGTGCCATCACAAATATTGCCCTCCGCTCGCTTTCAAATCGACTTCTATAAAACATTCTTCATGCCTGCCGTATCCTAACGGAACTATCAATTCTATACTTTCGCCTCTAATGCTATCATGAACATGTACGTCCAAGTTTGGAAGATGATATTAGCATTTCCATATCATTGTAAATCGTTTAACTTCACGTAGAAGTAACACACACGAAATCATTAATTTAGTGCAATTCACAAAGTTTTTTATGGAAATAATCGAATATATCTCCCTGAAGCGCTATTTTGTCACCTCTGAAGTGTTTTATCTCGTTACATTTTGATTGCATATGCTTATTAAATGAACAAGAAAGCCATCCCAAGCAGAAAAGAATAACAGATTTGTATTATGCTGTGTTGCTGAGTTCAACAGTTTTTCTAACAAATTCAATAAACTTGGTTCAGACTGTTGTTTAAATAACTGATATTCCTAACAAAACTGTGAAACGTATTTTTTATATAACTTTTTTAAGAACAAATGTCGAAACAAATTATAGTAACTCATTTATATAATAGGTTGTTATAAATAACTGAAGCTGTTGCAATTGTATTATAATCATGTTCTACCTTCCTAGGTTGAATAATTAAGGTTCTTAAGGAGAGTGTAGGCTAAAATACGGTATTGGCAGAATACTGTTGTTTGCAACCTTAACAATATTTGCATAATCCAGCAAAAGTAAATCACTTATAAACATTAAAGTCTTCCAATTGAACAAGCTTCCATTTGAACAAGTTGTTTGCGATCAATGATTTTTTACAAACAAAAATTCTTATTATTTTTTTCCTAGCTCTCACAAACTATTTACGTAAACTTATATAAAATTTAACATTTTCGTTATTCCTGCTTTCTTTAATAACGATTTCCAAACTATCAGCAGCGACGCAGCCTTGCGACTTTCATAACTAAATAAGAAAGTACCTATTAACTCAGTGAGCTTCTATGAAAGTTTCTCAATTTTAAAATTACGAAAATATGATTGCTACTGTGACTACCAGGACAGCACGCGCCAGTAAACAACGGTGTAATACCTCGAGACAGGTACTTGCTATCTCACCGATGACATTCATTACATTTAAAGAATACTTGTTTTCGATCATCTCAAACCCGTAAATATTTTGATAAATGGTACACTTCATTTGGCTTCTTATCGTTACCTTATTCGTGAACAATCAAATAGGGGGAATGACGGCTTTGGCAGGTTTTGTTCTATTATTGGCAGGGGGGTTTTTGTTGACCAAATTTTATGAAATTTGGCCACAATATTCTTTGATATGCAAAGAATGTTTGGGCCAAATTTGAGCATAATTGGTTATAGAAAACCCCCCTGCCAATAATAAAACAAAACCTGCCAAAGCCGTCATTTCCCCTATGTATTCATTTGGTGTAATATTTCACACCATTATGAGCACCCGTTAAGTGAATAAACAACAAATTTTTGCGATAAACACATCCTACATTATAGCTGATACGTCTGCACGTGTCGGATCGATGACCGATTCGACGCACAGCAGGGCGGGCGCCGCGAAGTGCATTTACGCATGGAATCAAAGTACAACACAGCTCACTGACTACACAGCTCCCAGACAGACGGGGCGAAGAGCTGATAATATCAATGAATGAGCTTATGAAAATATAAGTCACTGTGTCAGCGCTCAATTCTGCCGCACATGCCAGACGGCTGGGACATCGCCCCTTTCGTATCCGGCGCCTTCTTCGCCAGAAACAAAATTCTTCCACCCTCTTTCGGTGCAGCAGCCAATTGGGGTATGCAGAACGAAAGAGAAATGGGGTCACAAATTGTGCAAGCGAAAGTTTGCCGTGGTTGCATTGCAAGGAGATGCATCCTTTCCTGCCACCCTCACTTCTGCGATTATAAGGGAAGTTGGATTCAATGGTGTTTGCTTACCAGATTTTAAAACGCAAAACAATGATCAAGAATGATGTAACTATTGTTTGAAGTATATTTGTGAATAAACCCTTGTGATTATGTACGAATTAGGTTAGGATTTACGAGGAGAGAAGAAATATGGAGCGCACAATGGTCGGATTCGTCAAATTTCACGACATAAATCTAAAACTCGAAAACCATCAGTGCTAGAGTTTTGACGTCTTCAGAAGAAATGATCTACAAGAAGAGATCTATTTTTGGTGTAAGTTGTCATTAGGGTGGCCCTACGGTGATTTTTTTTTGGAAATGTATTTTTTACCCTTTTGAGTTAGGAGTTCATATGATTCTACAAAGTTGTAGAGAATTTAATTCTTAGCATTTTTGCTTAATAAACATTTATTTTATCTCATATAGGTAATGTTTTATGACAAAATTGCTAAATTTAGATAGGGTGGTCCCGAAAAAAATAGTTTTTAGCATCCAATTTCATCAATTCAGAATATTTTCAAAAACTGTCTTGGCATCGCTTCACGGTCTTTGGATGGTGCATCTTATGGTTACATAAGATGGTTTATAGCTTCATTTTCAAGCATATTATAAGCGTTTTTTCATGAAAAAGTTAAATTTTTCTGAGCATTCTACTGCAGCTAGTAGCAAATATTAGCAAAAATTTCGATCGTAATCTGAAAGTGCACATGCAGGCCCGTGAAATCCATGGTATTTCATTTGTCCATGTTTGTCCGCTTTTGTTCGATAATCATATTAGTTTTTGTATGAAAAATCAGCTATTCCATGGGAAACACATATACCATATCTCTGATTTTTGCAATATTTGGTAGAATCATTATTTTTCGAAAATAAATAAACTCACTTTTTAATTTTGTCCAATTTCGATCCAGGGTGGTCGAAAAAATTAACATTTAAAAAAAATGTAAAACATAATTTTTGAACTACTGGACAATGTTCATGGAATCACAAGTAGTCATTGGCGACCCTCACTTAGAAACTGTGAAAATGAAATTATTCTGCGAATTAGCCATGAAAAACCAACTTGAATTTTATGATTTTGTATTTCGCCACAAAAGTAGCGCTCTTAAGCATTTATTTCACGAGAACACCTTGAAAATCGTTCCAGTAGTTAAAATGTCAAAATGATTTTTTCGACTTCTTTTTTACACGAGTTGATTTAAATATTTTAGATAAAGAACGATTCTTTGTGGGCTTTGTGGCCGTGTGGTTAGCGCCGTCAATCGTCTAGAGGCATGGACTATGGAGCGTGGGCTCGATTCCCGCCTCGGTAAGAAGGAAACTTTTCGTGATCGCGATTCTCCACCAGTGCAATGGGTATTATGTGTCCTGTCAGTTGTCTAGCTGTTAAGTGTTCAGTTTGTACGACCTCTGGTCGAAGACGGTGTTCTTGTCTTTTATTCTACCAAATATTGTGAAAACCCAAATTATGATATATGTGTTTCACCCTAATTTTTAGTACAAACATAATACTATCGTCAGACAAAAGTGGACAAACAGGGACAAATGAAATACCATGGATTTGAAGGGCCTGCATGTATACTTTCAGATTACGATTGAAATTTTTGCTAATATTTGCTACTAGCTGCAGAAAAATATCACTTTTTCATGAAAAAACGCTTATAATATGCTTGAAAATGAAGCCATCAACCATCTTATGTAACCAAAAGATGCGCCATCCAAAGACCGTGAAGCGATGCTAAGACAGTTTTTGAAAATATTCTGAATTGATGAAATTGGACGCTAAAAACTATTTTTTTCGGGACCACCCTATCTAAATTTAGCAATTTTGTCATAAAACATTACCTATATGAGATAAAATAAATGTTTAATAAGCAAAAATGCTTAGAATTAAATTCTCTACAACTTTGTAGAATTATATGAACTCCTAACTCAAAAGGGTAAAAAAATACATTTCCAAAAAAAATTTCACCGAAGGGTCACCCTAATGACCACCTACACCAAAAATAGATCTTTTCTTGTAGATCATTTCTTCTGAAGACGTCAAAACTCTAGCACTGATGGTTTTCGAGTTATCGATTTATGTCGTGAAATTTGACGAATCCGACCATTGTGGAGCGGTAGGAATTAGCTCTTTTCTCAAGCTGCCACAAAAATGCATGGTATGAATAAAAAATAACTTCGAAAAACTCAGAAAAAATAAGTTTCAAAATAAGAATCAATTTAAAACTTTATTCTAACTTTTTTTTTATCTTTGAATGTTACTAATTATCCATGCATACAAGCATAGTATTTAAGTATCAGTTTTTTACGTTAATAACTCTTTTTACCCCAACATGCGCTATTGCGACTTTATGGCTCCCGTCTCCAGTCAATTTTATCTGGATTGCATTTAGCATATGCAACGATGTAAACGCGGAGGAGATCCAGAAGGGCACACCGAACGTAAAAATGCCACAGACGAAAAGGAAATTTAGTACATCGTGAGCTTGTTTCGTATTCGACCCGTCTGCCGCAAACAGTAATCATGTGTGGGGATGCATTGCACAAGTATTTTTTTTTTCGAATTCGAACGATTATGAGCAGCAAAGAAAGATTGCGTAAGCATGATAGTGCGAACGATGTTTGTTCTTATATTGCATAATATCTAGGGCATATCGATAATTGGAATTGGTATTTTTATCACAAAAGAGTTTGTAATTCTTATCACCAAACCAACTCATTATCGTTATTTCAGACTAAGGCCGGAGTGGCCTTTGTTGTACATAAAAGTCGTCTGCATTCGGCTCGGTCCAAGGCTGCACGCTGTCAACCACGTAGTCTACGGAGGGTCCGCGAATCGTCCTCCACTTGATTGATCTACATTGCTAGATGCGCACCTCGCCTTCTAGTACCCATCGACATAATTTTCACAAGGTTACTGTCTAACATTCTGACTACGTGCTCGGCCCAACGCAGTCGTCCGTTTGTATAATGCCTTGTTTCCCCTGATGCATTATCTGTGTTGAACTTAATCCTGGAATTAAAAAAACACATTAATAAATTTACAATGTTATGAAAACTCATATGTGAATATGTACGTTATGTGGAAGATATTGATTTGAAAAATGTATTGGAGGTAACCACTTTCCCTTCGATGGGACTCGAACCCATGACCCTACAGTACGCTAGACTGGTGCTTTAACCAACTAAGCTACGAAGGACCTCCATCGGCCTTCGCAACCTAGCGGCTACTGAACGAGCTCGAGATTCCCAAATTGGACGCATAGTCAAATCACTCGCAATCCATTTATCAAGCCAATACTTCCACATGTGTATTGTACACGTCCACATTAGAGGAGCGTGAGTATTTAGAATGTCTGGCGGCTATACACATTCTTCATCAGCAACGGTACGCGATTGATCAAGTGAGGTTGTGTAAGCTATTTGCCAGTCGGTCGTCAAGCTCAGACCCGACCGCATTGCGTAGGCAAGAGCACGCAACTCAAGGACGTGTACAATACACATGTGGAAGTATTGGCTTGATAAATGGATTGCGAGTGATTTGACTATGCGTCCAATTTGGGAATCTCGAGCTCGTTCAGTAGCCGCTAGGTTGCGAAGGCCGATGGAGGTCCTTCGTAGCTTAGTTGGTTAAAGCACCAGTCTAGCGTACTGTAGGGTCATGGGTTCGAGTCCCATCGAAGGGAAAGTGGTTACCTCCAATACATTTTTCAAATCAATATCTTCCACATAACGTACATATTCACATATGAGTTTTCATAACATTGTAAATTAACGTCCAAGTCGGGTGGTTTAATCCCCGGAAATAGACAATTACCTTTGATTGAACTGAACTGACAAAAAAGTTAAAAAAAAAAAAAAACCCGATGCGTTATTGTCTCCGATGATGATTTTTACGTCCTGCAGGGGACATTCATCGTATGTATACTGCAGCAGTGCTATGATCGCTTCTTGCTCATCACCGGGCATCTTTGTGTGAGCAGTGCACGTTGATTATGCTGTAGTTAATGAAACGGCCTTTTATCCTCAGACAAGCCCTATATCTCGCAGTGGCATGAGGTGGGGTTATCAAGTCATTGGCCATAGTCCCTCTCCTGCCCCTGAGTCCTTAGTCGAATTGCTCCCAATTTATCCTGACTTCTTCTTCTTCTTCTTCTTCTTATTGGCATTACATCCCCACACTAGGACAGAGCCGCCTCGCAGCTTAGTGTTCATTAAGCACTTCCACAGTTATTAACTGCGAGGTTTCTAAGCCAGGTTACCATTTTTGCATTCGTATATCATGAGGCTAGCACGATGATACTTTTATGCCCAGGAAAGTCGAGACAATTTCTAATCCGAAAATTGCATAGACCGGCACCGGGAATCGAACCCATCCACCCTCAGCATGGTCTTGCTTTGTAGCTGCGCGTCTTACCGCAATTATCCTGACACTAGGAAGGAATATTGGAATAGCAGATGTCATCAACACGACCGAACCCTATAATGGCCGCCCTAGTCCTAAACTCGCGTTTTCGATGGCTCAAATGTGTAGTCTGAAAATAATTTCTTTGTGAAAAGGAGAAAGAATGTTTTTAGAGATTTGTGACTGAAACCATGATAAAGCTTTTGAATTTGTTAGCTCTCGCTCTCTGCGGTCTATCTGCTAGGGCCGGCTAGATCAAACTGAAGATGATTATCTTTACAGGTCGGCTCAAGCACCGATGGAGACACGGATCGGAAATACAAGACCAAATCACTTTATATCTCTTACTTATTTTATTAACTAAAACTTACATGTGTTTTGTGTGTGTAGGATTGTGTAGAAAGCGCTGGGGCCTGCCGGCTTCGTCGGGATCAGATGACGGGATGGTACGATGGTGGAAGGGAACGATGGCGGAGTCGGTAGGGTTGGATGGGCGACTCAGTAGCACTCACTGATACCAAAGCTTTGGATCCTGGGTTCCCTGGTCTCGACGCTCGAGGCGTCGTTCTAATGGTGGATGGGCTTCACCGTATAGTTTTCTCTGCTCTGATTCAGCAATGGTGGCTAGATAGTAACAGGGTGGCCGTGCACAATGCTCTTCTGTCGTTTCAGCGACGTCGTAATCGGTTGACCGGATTAACAATCCGGGCTCAGACGAGCCGATATGCGTGACCGATGTGTTGAGGGACAGTCACTTCTCAAAAGCTTCGTTTCAGGTCTTCGAAACGATGACACGTGCTTACGGGGAAGCTTCTATTTCCAAGCTTTGCTCTTCGCAACTGGAACTCGGGACTTCGACGACGGTTTATGGACGATACCTGCTGTCGATGGGCCTTCTCACGTATAGGCCATGGGCAAACTGCCACCAGAGGACCTTAAGCAGTAGACGGCCACTGGAGGGCTTTATGCGGTCCTATACCGCTGGGTCCTACACATTTTTGAACACGAGGGAAAGATTACTAAAGGCTGCTGCCGATTTTCGATTGATCAGTTGCTGTTTTTACCTGATTCTATAAATGTGGGATAATATACTAACTTCTCCACTTATAACTGAAAACTTGCACTTCGAAAATATACTGTGCACTGACTTTGGTTGTTTCCTTAGCTCCGTATGGCTTGGTAGCTGAAGTGGAAAAAACCGAAATTTCTTCTCAGAGCTGGCAGCCAAGTTTGTATGTCAGTTACAAATATAAACTTTTCAATTCGACCGTTATCTGGAGTATACATATATTCATATAATTATTTTATACAAACTTCGATTCTGAATGATGTTGGTTTACATTTAAATAATTCATAGAATTTTTTATTCAATTTATAATTCGCTTTAGTGTGGTTTCTGATAGGATTACTTCTAGATTTCGAATATAATATCCGATATGGTTTGTATAATATTACTGAGTTCTAATTTAGAAAGCTTTTCTTTTTATGACATCTCTCTCCTTCTGCTTGAACTTGCATTGTAGGGTGAAGTACCCGAATTGTAACAAATTAGATTCTAACGCGATTCACCTCAAGTATTGGGGAAAAAAAGTCAGAATTCGAATCACTTTAATGGACACATTTATGAATAGTATAGGCCGTTCCAGTAATTATATGCTTAATTTTTAATATATTTCGAACTTGTTTCAAGCTTTTTTTCATGGATAAAAATTTAGTTTTCTATGGATCATTTTTATGGATCATTTGTCAAACGTTCATGGGAAAATAGCATGTCATGATCATGTCTAAAGGAACATATTTCCCTATTTATTTGCTAAATTTCATCTTAGTTATGGATCTAAAAATTATTCTTTATGAGGGGGAGTGTTCTATGGATTTATGGTATCGTTTTAAGAAACAATCGGGTGTTATTTACGGATCGGTTTTCCTTTTTTAAATATGCAAAAGTATGTTTTGCCTATTTTGTTCTACATGTTGTGAAGTAGTTTCTTCAAATTTATCATCATAACAAGTTTTTTTTTTATTTTACCAATTCAGCGTTTGCCTATGATTAGTGTCCAATTTAATTCAACCTTGGAAAAAGCCAAAATTAAAGGAATACCAGTTCGAAATGGCCATATGTACGATATTCCACACAGTTTTTCCCAAACCAGATGTTCTAGGTTCTTCAAACTGTTCTACAGTTTGGATCAATGTGTCTATCTAGAAGTAACTTCCGGAGGAATTCTAGGAGGAATTTCCGGGGGAGATCCTGGAGGAACTTCTGGAGGTATTCTTGGAGGAACTTCGGGAGGAATTCCTGGAGGAACTTCCGGATAAAATCCTGGAGGAATTTCCGGATAAAATCCTGGAGGAACTTTCGGATAAAATCCTGGAGGAATCTCCGGATAAAATCCTGGGGGATTTTTCGGAGGAATTCCGGGAGCAGCTTCCGGAGAAATTCTTGGAGAAACTTCCGGAGGAGGCACAAGAATTTCTTCTTGAAATCCAGAAGGGACTTCCAGAGGAATTCTTGGATAAATTTCTGGAGGAACTTCCGAAGGAATTCTTGGAAGAACTTCCGGAGGAATATCTGGAGGAACTTCCGAAGGGATTTCTGTACGAACTTCCGGAGGAATTCCTGGAGGAACTTCGGGGGGAATTCCTGGAGGAACTTCCAGAGGAATACCTCGAGGAATTCCTGGAAGAACTTCCGGATAAAATCCTGGAGAATTTTCCGGAGGAAATCCGGGATCAGCTTCCGGAGAAGTTCTTGGAGCAACTTCCGGAGGAATTCCTGGAAGTATTCCTGTTGGAGCTTCCGGAGAAATGATGATTTTTTTATGCCGCTGTTTCTGGTAGAATTTCCCAAAGAATTCCAGGAGGAATTCTATGAACAACTTCCTGGACGACTGCTTGGAACAAGAGTTTCTTCTTGAAATCCAGAAGAACTTCCTGAGGAATTCTTGGAGGAATTTCCGGAGGAATTCTTGGGGGAACTTCCGGAGGAATTCCTGGAGGAACTTGTGGAGCAATTTCTGTAGAAACTTCCGGATCAATTCCTGGAGGAACTTCCGAAGGGATGTACAAACTTCCGGAGGAATGCCTAGAGGAACTTCCAGAGGAATGCTTGGAGGAACTCCCGGAGGAATTCCTGGAGGAACTTCCGGAGGAATTCCTGGAGGAACTTCCGGAGGAATTCCTGGAGGAACTTCCGGATAAAATCCTGGAGGAATCTTCGGATAAAATCCTGGAGGATTTTTCGGAGGAATTCCGGGAGCAGCTTCCGGAGAAATTTTTGGAGCAACTTCCAGAGGAATTCTTGGAGCAACTTCCGGAGGAATTCCTGGAAGTATTCCTGTTGGAGCTTCCGGAGAAATTCCTGGAGGATCTTCCAGGGGAATTCCAGGAGGAACTTCCGTAGGACCTTCGGGAATAATTCCTGGAAAAACTTCCGGAGGAATTCCTGGAGGAACTTCCAACCTATTGATCCAAACTTCAAAACAGTTGGGAAAAGCAAGAACATTTGGTTCGAGTATTACTGATTTTCAAATCATACGCCTGTGCTTTCAGTATTTCTATGGATATGATAGGTTGCTGTCAGATTTGCATCGAGCGTAGTTGACCTGGTAGACTAATTGATCCAACAGTTTGGGGAACCTAGAATATGTGGGTTGGGCAAAACTGAGTAGAATATCGTACATATGGCCTCTACGAACTGGCATGGGTTTCTGTAGTTTTCCTCGGCAAAATTTGCATATCATAGAGGTCATTTTAGAGTCGCTAGGGATGTCCAGAAGAAGCATATTGGCACCCGTTGCCAAATAATAGTTGTTAATTTGATTCATAGCAGTACGTTCGTTTTGGTGAGAATCTAAAATCAAATCATTCCTAACAATGACCCGACGAAAACAACTCGATTATATTGAACCTGCGACAAGCATAAATTGAGTATATACAAAATGTTCGTTTTTCATCCAAATATCAAATATATGAACAAATAACGAAATATCTGAACAAATTTAAAATATAAAAAAACGATGAAAAGCATAATTTGTAATGGAATTTTGGAAGGCTGTGAAAAAACACAGTCAACGAAAAACATATGAATCATTTGTTTGAGAAACTGCATAAGTCCATTTTACACTATTTCGAGAAAACAACAAAAAACTGTTATTGAACAAATTTGCACCGAATCTTTCGATTTCTTCGACACAGATCAATAGTTTTTGGCAAAACTCAACACCCTGGGGCACTTTCAGTACAAAAAATGTAAGCAGTACTCCACAATTGCTCTTCAAAGAACGTGGACATATGTAGTTTCTCAAACAAACGAAATTTTTTTCATACATTCCTGAACAAAATTTTTTTTTCGTTTTTTTTTGCCAGAATACGTATTTTTGGACGAGGATTCAAAATATATAAAAACCTCATTTTGGCCAAAAATGTTACATATGCAGTTTCTCAAACAAACGGTTCATATATGTAGGATACAAATCTACATATATTTATACTTGTCATAAGACGAGTTTGTACAATCCCATTGAATTCCACCACTTAATTGTATCTTGACAGATACATATTTCGACCTCAACAGTAAGGCCGTCTTCAGTGTCTCGTACTTGACTCGACTTTCGAGTCAAGTCAAGTACGAGACACTGAAGACGGCCTTACTGTTGAGGTCGAAATACATATCTGTCAAGATACAATTAAGTGGTGGAATTCAATGGGATTGTACAAACTCGTCTTATGACAAGTGAAGACATTCCACTAAAAAGCTCAAAATAATTTTCTTAACATATATTTATATTTATATCTATATAGTCTATAGATATACATGAAAAAGAATTTATGTCTTTTTAGTAACTACCAAATCGATCGGCGTGAAAATTTGTATACAGAAGCTTCTGGGACTGGAGGAGGTTTTTAAGATGATTCTAGACCCCTCCCCCTTTGGGATTTCGACGGGAAAGTTCAAGGGATTCCTATGAGAATCTTCTGGATATCCTCAACCCTCCAGGAATTCCGACGGGAATATTCCAGGAATTTGAACGGGAATGTTCCGGAGATTCCGTCGCAAATCCTCCAGAAATTCCAACCTAAATGTTTAGGGATTTCGGAGGCAATGTTCCAGGGATGTAGAATCAAATCGTCGAAGGATTCTGAAGCAATCTGTTGAGGGAACCCGAAGCAAATCGTCGAGGGACTGTGAATTAATCATGCAGGGATTCCGTAAAGAATCCATCAGCCAATCCGAAAGGAATCTTCCAGGGATGTTGAAGCAAATCATTTAGGGGTTCGGAAGTAAATCTTCAAGGGATCCCAAAGCAATTCGTCTAAGGATTCCGAAGTAAATCGTCGAGGGAGTCCCAACTAAACCTTCGAGCAATTTCGAAACAAACCGTCGATGTATTCCGAAGCAAATCGTCGAATGATTCTGAAGCGAATTCGGTGGCAAAACGTCGAGAGACTTAAATATTCAAGGCAAATCGTCGAAATATGCTGGAACAAATCGACTAGGAATTCCGAAGCAAATCTCCAAACAATTCCAAAACAAATCTTCGAACGACTCTGGAGGAATTCCGAGGCAAATTAACGAGAGATTCTGAAACAAATTTCCCACGGATTATGAAGGGTATCCCCCACAGATTCCCAAGGGTATCACTAAACGATACCGTAAGGAATCCTGTGTGAATTCTTCTGGATTCCGCTTGGAATACTTCGATGATTCTGAAAGGAATACTTTAGAGATTTCAATGAGAATCCTTCTCGGCTGCTGATGGGAATTGTGGAGATTATCATGCTGCTAGGCAAGCGGAAATCAGCTGGAAAGCTGTCACTCCAGTCCGTGGTGGTTGACCACATGTCTTTGACTGCTGGCATTGATTGCTTTGATTGATATTTTGGTGGCTCCCCGTTGTTGTTCATATCAAGCTTTCAAATCAATTAGATATTGCCGTTTCATAATTTGTTGTTCATATCAATGCTTTCAAATCAATTAGATATTGCCGTTTCATAATTTACACCAAGTGCAATTTCACTGCCACACAAGAATGTTTCTCAGAAATGAGAAACAAGCTCATTTGTCTTCCACTCTTCTCATCATGCTAGGGTGAATATGGGAGATAGCACTTTTGTCATTAAACTTTTTCAGTAATTCATTACGTTATATGTTGAAAATTTATATCACTGCTAACTAACTTTTCAAATCCTACGGGGGGAGACTTTTTTTTCAAGGAAAGGCCAAGTCCCCTCTAATTCTCCCCTTAATTACGCCAATGATAATAATGATAACAAGCTGTAGAATACTGAAATTAATTGAAAACTGTAATACGATGAAGATATTTACACTTCTACGTAAAGCTTTGCAGCCTATATGAAAATTCTTCACGTATCACGGCACTGCTAATCATGAAGTTTATATTTGGCATGTGAAATGAGCAAATAACTAGACTTGAACATGAGTTTAGTGTCTAAACACTATTATTCAACTCAATAGAAAGAACAGATTTATTACAATCAACTTTTGGCAAGTCAATTGAATTGAGCTGAGCTAATTAATTCACTTGGCCTGAGATCATTTCATATCAATTAATGCACACATTTGTTGTAGGATATACATACTTAGTTATGGGTAGTGGGAAATCCAATACGGTTTTGAATCAAATAAATCTGCTAACCGAAAGCTTGAGCAGACAAATGGGTATTTATTTGTTGGCGCTTGGTGCGATTTGGCAGAATCCTGGCCAGTTCATGTCTACCGTGCAAGAATATAAAGCAGTGCTGGTCAGTGTATTCCAGTTTTTATACCTAGTAGTGCATTAGTGTCACATTAGAGTTCGTTGAATATTTTACATTTAAAAGAAATATTCAACTAGCACAGTAAATTCTCTAGTGAGCACACACGATTACGGAGGAGTTAGTAATGAGCCTAATCTATATACATAAAAATGAATTTTTGTCTGTCTGAACCTTATAGACTCGGAAACTACTGAACCGATCGGCGTGAAAATTTGTATGCAAAAGTTTTTTGGGCCCATTCCCCGGCCCTTAATGATGGTTCGAGACCCCTCCCCGCTTTGGAGAGGGGGGCTCCCATACAAATGAAACACCAATTTCTTCATAACTCGAGATCTAATCAGAGAAATTTCAATCAATTTTAGGGGAAACGAAGTTCGTCGGGTCTGCCAGTCCTAATTAAAAATCACTCTAATAAAGTTATGAAACAAATAAAAAAAGGGTTTTGGCAAAATAATGTTTCTTTCTTTGGGTTTTGAGCCAGTGCCGGAAATGAATCCTTGGCGGGAATACCATTTGTAACGCTATTCGGTGATTTCTTTGAAGTCACTTGTTAGGCTGTTTTTATGCACGTTATGTATTTGAGAACGAACAAAAGTATCCGGTTAATACTTTACTTACTTGCTCAGCTTAAAGGGTAAACTAAATATAGATGAATGATAAAATAACGCTGTGAGTGTTGCAAGAAATAAGGATGATAATGGCGTTTTTGTCCTAAATTAAATGAAATGAAAAATCACTTTGCTGTCTTATAAAGTCAACTACCTCCGTTTCTTTTTAAAAACATAATTGAACTGATCCACATTTCTAATTTTGTTAAGTCCAATGATTTTCACTATTTTATAGCACAAAAGTCTACTAATTCTGCCTGTATACATTCTCAGCTCAAAATTACTTGAATCCAAATCCAAATGTATAATCCTGTAATAATAATTATTATAACAAATGAAAAATATAACAGAAAATCAGAACAGTTTCACTTACGAATAAAGATCAATTGAGATGATTTCGTATCTATGGTGCTCGTCTCGATGAACGATAGATTTTGAATGGGGTTTTGATTTATAGAAATTACATATGTGCATCGAAAAAGTACTTCCTCAAACAATCTACATAAATAAATATCTTGTAAAAATGATGTTCTCTTATCACAAAGGAATGTATCTACTAATCCATTAATTTACTACATACGGAGAACTACCATGCTTACTCGTATGGAGAACGCCATGCTTACCGAACCATGTCCAAGAGCATCAATAATTCGTTTAATCTATATAACAAGAACGGCACGCGAACGGTCACCTTAATCCATCGATTGCACCTCAAACGCAACGATGCATTCCGCGTGGTTGCTCTTATCCGTAGCGGCAGCTGTAGGAATCACTCCGGACCTTGTGCTAGCGATTGGCGAACGGTACGCGCTCGAAAAAATTCCGCAAACTCCACGGGTCTGCATACAGGATGGGTGTCTTTTCGGGCGAGATTTGAACGGACTTGAAGGGGGAATGTATGAAGCTTTCATGGGAATCCCGTATGCCAAACCACCCTTAGGTGATCTGAGATTTAAAGTAAGTAAATTCGATTCGTTATTGATGATGTTAAAGTGAAAGTTCGCTTGAACTGTGATAGAATCCTGTGCCGAGTGATCCGTGGGCTGGCGACTACGATGCCACGTGGGAACGAAGTCGGTGCATCCAGAAGAACGATCTTCGACCAGACGCAACCGTGGAAGGAAGTGAGGATTGTTTGTACTTAAATGTGTATAAGCCAAAAGTAGGCATAATCAAGTGATGTTTCTTTGAATTAATTTTGAATGCTTTCTCAATATTTTTGTTCAGCACTTTAGAGGTACACTGCCAGTAATTTTCTATATCCATGGAGGAGGGAACGCAGCGGGATCAACATCAATAGGAGAGTATGGTCCCGAACGATTGATGGACACAAACAAAGTAATTCTGGTTATGGTGCAATATCGGTTAGGCGTGTTTGGGTTCTTGGCTACCGGAGATGAAACCTCGCCTGGAAATTATGGGATGAAAGATCAAGTGTTGGCCTTGAAGTGGGTTCAACGCAACATTTTTCATTTTGGGGGAGATCCCAAACGCGTTACTATTATGGGACAAAGTGCAGGCGGTTCATCGGTACAACTACATCTGATGTCTCCCTTGAGTAAGGGTCTATTCTCGAAAGCGGTCAGTATGAGTGGAAGTGCTCTTGGATTTTGGAACTACTATCATGATCCCTTAACTTTGGCTCGACGACAAGCAGCAGCTGTCGGAATTGAAGATGCGCATGAGATATCAACTCTGCAACTGGTGGATTCTCTGAGAAAAATTGATGCCCTCGAGCTAGCCAGAAGTATTGATAAGTTGAAATTCTTTTACATTCATCACATAACCACATATGCCCCCGCAATTGAAAAGTTTATAACCAATGAATCATTTATGATTGAAGATCCAAGGGATCTATGGGCTGCGGGAAGGTATCAGCAAGTACCATATATTATGGGATTCGTTCCCAATGAGGGTGTTTTCACTGCAGATATTATTGCCAACAATACTCAGCTTAATGAACTAAATGCTCGATCACGCGAACTTATTCCTCAATTTGTTGGTGTCGATACAAATCCGTTGAGTGTACAAATGCTGAAAGACACGTTCTTCCCTGATGGTAGCAAGGAAAATTGGCTAACTGATGACAACCTTTACGAATTGCAAGAGGTGTGATTAAACATTGAGTTTATATGTCTTAAGTGAATGAAGCCAATCCCTTTCTTCCAGATGCTGTCAGAGGGTTACATCACATATGCCATCATACTGAGTATCAAACAATACCTAGAATACAAAAGCACAGTTCCTAAAGCACCACTGAGTGTGTATTATTTTAACTTCAAGGGACGCTACTCGAGGTCATTTTTCTACACACGAACGTACGCAGACTTTGGAATTGGTCATGCAGATGATCTGAACTTTTTCTTCCGTCCGTCGGCAATGATTCCAGACTATGGCCCGGAAACACCCTCCTGGTACATGGCGAAAGCCTATGTCGACTATTTTGTACAGTTTGCCACCAATGGGTAAGGGAACCGTGTTCTTCTCTCAATTAGATAAATAATTTGATCAGCTATTTCGATTATTTCAGAATAAGTGAACCACTGTGCACATCCGAGAGCTGCCCAATTCTGCAATTCTCCAATTCCGACGACCCTCGCCACCCAGTGCGGACCAATTACCTGGAAGGATTCAATGAGCAGCGTTTCGCGTTGTGGTACAATATGTATGCTCTACAGAACTATTAAAGGAGCTAGAGGGCTTTCAAGAAAATGTTTCTATTTGCAAGGATCTAGTAAGGGAATAACGAAAAAGTGATTTTTGATAACTGATGTTTACATTTTAATTTCTGATATATATCACAATTGGCAATTTCGTTGGCAGTAAAAGTGGTAAATGTAAAATTGTACCTACTGAAATCAGCTAATTTAAAAGATAAATTGGCAATTTGTATGTTTTTGCAACATATATTTACGGCTTACGCTATTTTGAATTTCATTATACATGTACCTCTTTTACTGGCAACGATGCTCGGTTTGTTGCGTTTAGGATTGGAGAATCTTAATTTTTCCCCAAATATAAGACAAACGTAAAAGGGTATTTGTTTCAGTATTAAAAACGTGCACCTATATCAACCCTTTGTCTATACTCTGGAGTCAATATAACACCAAACCACTTTGAACAGCTGCTGTTTCGTCTTTTCTCAACCGATTCTCATGATTTTTGGTAATTCAGTCTAGCTCGCTCAACTTTTTTTCTAAAACAAACTCGCCTAAAAAATCTTGAGAATTAGCGATACAAACTTTTTTTTTGTCTTTATTTTTGTGATTTTTTATTGAATAAAAAATTCAAACTTACTTTCTATGTGCTTTGATGACATATTTTCCCCAATTTGTGAAAAAATGCCTTGTGCATTTTGAAAAATTATTCAATCATCTTTCAGCACGGTGCAAAATATTTGCCCTAGATGGAAGGATACCACCCAGAAGGAATGTTGGCTAGAAGAAGAAAAGTTTTGCAGAAAGGCGTGTAATGAGGCATTGATCAATTCAGAATCAGGCCGCTGGAGGGCGGTAGTATCAAATCATCAAACAAGATTTTCTCACATTAGAATACACTGCCCATAACAGTCCCAGTTTTGCTTGCTTCCTATCTACAAAGAAAAGTTATGCATTTATGGGCAGTATACTGCAATGTAGAATTTTATTTTATACACAGGATTTTGTTTTTACACGACTAAGATCCAACCCCTTGAACCAGGGTTTCTTCGATACATGCGGGAGAATAGAATGTAACCATCTCCCCAAATCTCCTTCATCCCATTTTTTCTGCCAATCGAACAAGACCTGTTGACGAACAATTGTGAAATATTCATTAAAGGCGATTTGACGCTCGTATATATTGCCTTCCATAGCGCCCACCTTGGAAAGTGAATCCGCTTTCTCATTACCCGAAATTGAACAATGTGAAGGGACTCATGCAAAGGTGATGGTGTACAAGCGATTCGATAGAGCACTCAATGTGGTTCGTATTTCGTTTAGGAAATACGGTGAGTGCTGCACCGGCCTCATTGAACGAATTGCCTCAAGAGAGCTGAGACTATCCGTGAAAATGAAGTATTTATCAGAGGAAAGAGAGGCTATTCGCTCTAATGCGTAGTGTATAGCCGCTAGTTCCGCGACATATACTGAAAAAGGATTCTGAAGTTTTCGAGCGGCGCTATGAAATTCATTAAAAACACCAAAACCAGTGGATTCATTTAATTTTGACCCGTCGGTGAAATACCTTTTATCACAACTGACCTCATTGTACTTGCTAGCAAAAATTGATGGTATGCACTCCGTTCGGTGCGGATCCGGTATCCCACGGATCTCTTGTCTCATGGTCAAATCAAAAACTACAGTAGAACTGGAGGAGTCTAAGAAGCAACTACGATTGGAAACATTCGAGGAAGGGCCAATCTCCAGGCTCATGTACCAATGGTACAGGGTCATAAACTTTGATTGGAAGTTTCGTTCGATAAGCTTCTCAAAATTCTCAATTACCAATGGATTTAAAACCTCACACCGAATGAGGAACCTAATCGACAATTCCGCGAGGCGATCTGTTAAAGGAAGTACTCCCGCAAGTACCTCCAAACTCATTGTATGTGTCGAGTTCATACAGCCCAACGCGATACGGAGACAACGATATTGAATACGTTGTAGCTTTAAACTGTGAGTTTTCGCGGCGGACTGGAAACAGAAACTACCGTATTCGAGAACCGACAGAATCGTTGTGCGATGAAGCATTATCAGATCTTCCGAGTGGGCTCCTCACCATGTCCCGGTAACTGTCCGCATGAAGTTGATTCGTTGTTGGCATTTCTGATACAGATGTCTAATGTGCATTCCCCAGGTGCCTTTCGAGTCGAACCAGACCCCTAAATATTTATGTGAAAGGCCTTGAGTGATTATCTTACCCCTAAGGTGAAGCTCTAGTTCTGCTGGCTTATGCTTCCTAGAAAAGACAATCAGCTCCGTTTTCTCCGGAGAGAATTCGATACCCAGCTGAATAGCCCAAGTAGACAAATTGTCTAAAGTATCTTGCAATGGTCCTTGCAGATCGTTCGCCCCTGTTCCTGTAAAGGAAACAACGGCGTCATCCGCAAGCTGTCTCAACGAGCAATTTTCCACAAGACACCCATCGATGCCTCTAACGTAAAAATTATAAAGAAGGGGGCTTAGACATGAGCCCTGGGGGAGACCCATGTAACTAATTCTTGAAGTTGTTGAGTTTCCATGAGAAAAGCACATATGTTTCTCAGACACCAAGTTGTACAAATAGTTATTTAATATTGGAGAGAGCCCACACTCGTGGAGATTGTCTGAAAGGACGTCAATGCAAACTGAGTCAAAAGCCCCCTTAATGTCCATGAAAACTGAACCCATTTGTTCTTTTTTATAATAGGCCAGTTGGATATCTGTAGTAAGCAGCGCGAGATAGTCGTTCGTTCCCTTGCCTCTGAAAGAAAGCCATTTGATTCAACCCATTTATCGGGCCGATTGAGAATCATCTTCTCTAACAGCTTTCGTATACACGACAGCATCGCGATTGGACGGTACGATTTATGATCCGACGAGGGTTTATCGGGTTTTTTTATGGCGATCACCCTCACTTGCCTCCATTCATCTGGAACAATGTTGCTTTCCAGGAATGTGTTGAACAAGTTCAACAAGCGCCTCTTCGCGACGTCTGGGAGGTTCTTGAGTAAGTTGAATCTGATTCTATCCATTCCTGGAGCAGAATTGTTACATGAGAAAAGAGCAAATGAGAACTCAACCAACGAAAAAGGAGCATCCATCTCATTCCGATAAGAGATTTGCTCTTGCGTAAACCATTGTCTTGGGACGAAATCCGGACATACTTTTTGCAAATGCAAAGATCCACCTAGGTGAACTTTCCCTATCTTCGTTAACCGACGATACATTTCTCATTCTCCTTCCGACGGTCCAGAGAGTTGTCATAGACGTTTCTCGCGTAAGTCCATCGACAAAATGACGCCAATAACCTCGTTTCTTAGCATTCGCGAGATTCTTGAACTTACGTTCGAGAGAAATATACCGACCATAATTACCTCGCAATCCACGCTTCCGATATTCCTTGAAAGCGGCTGATTTTTCCCGATAAACTTTGGTACATTCGTCATCCCACCAGAGTATAAATTGTTAACGTAAAAATGTTACTAACTAGAAAAGATTTTGTCTTCGGCAGAGTTCGTAGGAATGTATTGACCCTTTTGAACTTGCATTATTTTGAGATACATTTGAAATATTATTCGTGCAGCAGGAGTCAAAAAATAATTGGAGCAACTGGATTGTAACTAAATGTGGTTACATAAACTTTATTTTTATCAAACTGCTAGAAAGGGGCCTGTAAAATATGTAAAAGATTGAACGGATTTGGTGATGTGATGACGGGGTTTATTGTCCTAGTTTCGTTTTCATTCGATGGAGGGGGGGGGGGTTGGTTCTACTCTGGATAAATCCAGTTCGCCTCCGATTCTGGGACATACAGCCCAGTTTTGCAACACGAGGTCGCAAGAAGGCAGGTGTTTATCAACCTTTGCTTGTGATTTACAAGTTCTGCAACCGATCTTCTGAGAGCTTCTTAGTTTTAACCCTACGAAAACGTTGGGATCTGTTTATGATGGCGCCTATATAGCGTTTATGATGGTGGCTCATATTAAGCGCCAGCTCCTCGCTTTAGCCACTGGGGGTAAACCGACGCCAGCCACCGTGTACAGAATTTGGTCCCCAAGATTAAGAAGAGGGATCCTATATTCTCGGGTAGCTGCAGTAGCAAAGGAGATTGCCTTGCAGCAGATAGCCGGCTGCACATGGTGGCTAAAAGGGAGAACGTATTGATTGAAGATTGGGGCGAGAACTTCGAACAGGGAACGATGTGCTGAGCAAGTAAACTACAATCAATGATAGATTGTCCTACCGGAACACACATGGCTCAATTACTCGTTTTGTGCGTAGACGTAGATATTGGCAGGAAGGTTATCAGGAAAGACCCATCTAATCCGGAAAAGGGTGATAGCAGAAAAGGATATCCCAGATTTCTTACAGAAGGCCAAATATTTTACAGTGAACTCACATTCAACCTGCTGGGTCAGCGCTAGGAGTATCCAGGCACGATTAAATGACTACGAGATGAGCCAGAATACAAGGTCGACGTGCTTTCCTCCCTCGAAGATTTGTCGAAATCGGAACGGTTCACGACCTAGCTAGGACTTCGTTCTTCGAAATAGGAAACGACGGAATACCTCTTCCGCCAATCTTCCGGAAATGTTTCGCCGCACCATTCCAGATTAATTAGTTGCAGAAATGTGGCTTTAGCTGACAATGTTTCAGCATCGTATACCCTATTACATCCGGCCTGGAAGACTTATCGCAGCTGTCGTGGGCGAAGAAAGGCTCATTGATGATTTTCTTGGTGGGAGGACCGGATGACCGTGAAAATTCTCCAGAGTAAGGCTGCGATGGTAGTTTTAGAAACCCAAAAGGGAGCCGGATAACCGTTAGTAGAAACCAAAAAAGCGAAATACTCGGCGATCTCTGACGGACTCTGAGGGACTTCAAGTCACAGACAAATTGACGCAACACAGATTTCCATAAATGGTTAAAAAAAAAGCACTATTAGCTTCTGGTGTTGAGTAGAGTTGAGTTACTGAGTAGAACTTCCTTAACTAACAAGGAAAGTAGAGTAGATTCAATAACATCAATAGACATCAATGAAATAGAATTTCATTGATTTGATATTTTGTTACGATTTCTTTTATAATTATAAATGGCATTGTGGCCCGGAGTTATTAAACACACTATTCATCCAACACGTTATGGTTGAATCTACAATTTGCTATTATGTGGTATGTGGTATCTATTATGTGGTAATGTCAATATTGTAAATTTTGAACCCCTTATCCTAACACTTTTTGTATGAAAGATGATTTTTTTCTTGAATGAGGCGCAACGTTGAGACATAACACTCCCCCTCAAAATGTTACGCAAATTGTGTTAGTCGCCAAATTCAATAAAAATGCCATTATTGAAGTGTATCGCGGAACTGAACTTCTCATTGAGTAATTCAGAAGAAATTAAAAAAAAAGAAGTTTACCAAGAAACCTGATTCATCCCCCTAGCGGTAATGTTTCTTCTTCGTACATTATCAGAAAATGTCTTTTGGTCATAACTTTTGAGCTCATGAACCGATCCAGCACATTTTTGATAGGAAAAAACGGAACAACATTCACTGACGAATGAAACTAGTTGCGAGTAAATCGGTTTAGGGTAAGTGCTTAAAAAAGAGTGAAGATCATTTTTGCTCACACACATACAGACATTCACACACACGCACACACAGACATCATCTCAACTCGTCGAACTAAGTCGATCGGTATACAACATTATGGGTGTTCGGGCTTTCTTTTAAATATTTTGGGGCGAGCATATAGCTTCTACGTATTCTTAGTATACGAGAAAGGCAAAAATGGGCAATTTTTAAAATTCATGTATCTCACAAAATGGTGAATTTGGGCAAAATTTTATTCATGGTCCTCAAAGCTTAAAAGTTCAACTGTGTAGTGCGTGATATTTTACAGCGGGGGACTGCGGGGTATTAAACTGTTTTGTTCGTTATATATTGCGTAAAATATGCTTTAACAAAACCACTAAAAACTAAATTCTGGACGGAGCTATTATTACATAACTAAGCCTGTTTGTCTGTCCGGTGACTAGCCAACCAGACGCAGCACGTGGTGAAAGTCTCACAAAAAATGTAATATTTGGCACTTCAATTCTTTTTTACTATCAGATGCAGAAAACAAGTGACCAGTGACAACCTTAGACAACCAGACACAGCATTTGATGAAAAAAATCACAGACAACAGACGTTGAAAATTTTGATTGAAAAAAAATTGCCACGGTCGCTACTGCGTCCACAAATAAACTAGTTGTGTAGATCCGTTCAAGAGCTTTGTAACGACATATAAATATGTTACCATTGAGACGAAAATATGGGAAAGCTGCCCGTTTTCCCCAAAAACGTAAAGACGTCATTTCTGGGGCCAGTTTGAACGCCCTCACCCCTCCCTATAAAATCTAAAAAATGAAAACCCTCCTGATCATAAAAATATAGGTTATAAGCTATGTATTCATCACATTTTACACGCCCAGTAGGTAGTTTTGGTCACTCCTTTATGGGCTGTCCTATTGTGGCTGAAGTTCAAAATTAATGGGAGCAGACCTTATCCCATATTTCCACTGCAGACTGGGAGCTCGAGAAACTCCTCTCATTGTTTCTTCTTGTATGATCGTCCGACATTTTCGGAAGATCTTAGTTCACTTACCTTGACCGGGTGTTCAGGGGGAAGTTTCCTCAGCGAAGTTTCCAGGCCTTTCTCCTGGTTCAACTGCACACCTAGTCTCCTCCGACAACCAGCGGTTACGCTGGTGATCTGAGGATGACCTGAGTTTACTCCGGAAAAGAGGTAGGAGTTCGGATACCCAGTGAATGATAAGGATAACGTTATTGTAACGTCACCGGAGCCTCTTGGCAGTGGAGGGAGGAAAAATATATGCTTCGGTTACAACCAAAGAGATCCGAGCTAGCTTCCTATTTTAGGCTCGATACAAATGAACTATTGGCAATAGTGACATCAATAGATGTTGCAGAATGGTCATCGAAGAATACGGCAGAATCGTTGCCGTTAAGAGGAACCAAGTATGCGTATCTGAATGCTTATAAAAGTAGAAAGGCTTTTTTTTTAACATTTTTCATTTAAAATGTGCAGATATTCCGACTTGCTGTGCGTATTCATGAACTATTTTTGGTATGGAATTTGACAGCGCATGCAATTTTAGAATTTGGGGAGACTTGATCCCATGTCTATGATATACACTCATTAAATATTTTTTCGAGCCAACCCTTTAACAAATCTATTAAATCTACACAAAAATAGCCACATGAAGAGCTCCCTTCAAGAGGCTCATTTCGAAGCAGCTTGTTGGCCTTCTTTCAAGGGGCACGGAAGCCTCCTCTCATAAGGCTTGGAAGTCTTCAGTCAAGAGTCTTAGAAGCCTTCTTACAAGAGGATCGGAAGCCTCTTTTGAAGGGGCTTCCTTACAAAAGGCTTGCAAGCCTCATGAAAGAAGGCTCGGGAGCCTCATATCAATAGAATCTGAAGCTTCCTTTCAAAAGGCTTGAAAGCCTCCTTTCAAAAGGCTCGAAAGATTTTTTTCAAAGAGACTCGGAAGCCTCCTTCCAAGAGGCTCGAAAGACTTTTCAAAAGATGCTCAGGTTCCTCCTTTCAAGAGGCTCGGAATTCTTTCAATAGGCTTGAAAGCCTCTTTTCAAGATGCTGAGAAGCCTCCTCTCAAAAGCCTCAGAAGCCTCCACTAATATGCTCGGAAGCCTCCTTCCAAGAAACTCAGAAGCTTTTTATCGAGAGGGTTCAGGATCCTACTAAGCTTGATAGCCTCCTTTCAAGAAAGCCCCCAAAAGCCCTCAAAGTCTTGTAAGAAGCTCGATGTACAATCTTTTAATTGGTCAGTTCCACGAAAATTTCTGACAACTTTGACAACCCGTCAGTTTTTAGGTCCGTTTGTAATGTATGTTATGAGTTACGCTTATTTTCACTAACAGCGATAAAAATAAGGGGTACCTCAATAATAGCATAAGTTCGAAAGGGTACCTCTCAAGAAAAAGGATGAGAACCATTGATTTAGTATATTTATAGCTTTGTGCTGTTATAGCATTTGGTCATTATTAGGAGAAGTTGTTCTAAAGTTGTGGCCACTAAAAAAATCTTTAGGAGGGTCAAAACAAACAAACCGGCCTGCAGAATCAATACGGTTGTCAATCCAAAATATATCTCACAACATAATAATCATTTGTCTAAAGGATACATACAAAAAATACGCTAGAACAAAACTACTCCCCCCATAGTTCATGAAGTGCCTCAGTAGAGTGACTTTAGGTTTTATAATGCCCCTGTGTTCCTCCTCAGAGCTAAAAAATGGAACTGACATAAAGCCAGCAGTTGAGTTATATGTTGGATTTGATCAAAATTAATTATAAAAGCCGCCAAGCTTCGTAGAGTCCTGTATAAAACCTACATATAACCTTTAATCCTGAAGAAGACCTGCATAAGAATACAAAGCTTTAAACTACTGCAATGGATAGAAACCAAATTCAGCACAAATTGTTTGACCCACGGAAGTCTTTTCATTTCGATTTCAGTCAAAAATGAAAAAAAAACATTAGTTTTTTTTTCTATGTCGTGAATTATGTAGGGGAACTGTTCCGATCTCCATCTCACTCACTGAACATAAATTCATCATATCGGGAAGCAAAGTAATACGATCGCTTCTTTTTGTCAACATGCGTACTCCTGCTAAAAAAAAAATCTCAAATCAAATACCTTTCCATTGCTCTGCTTTTAATGGGATGAACATCGGAGCCATGAGATGAAATCCAAGAGCAGTTCTCTTATATATTTAAGTCGTAAAAAAAAAGTTCAAACAACATTTGCCGATGAGGGGAATGAAATTATGTATTTAATCCATACATGCTTTACTGGTACAAAATGTACCATTAAACAATTGTCACTATATGCTATTTAATTAAAATACTTACTTTTAAAAGTACTTGCATGCGATGCCGAGGGTCTGTCTACACGTTGCCATGTTGTCATTATATATAAAACTGCCAAGCTTTTAGTTTTACTAAGATAAAACTTGCTGGCCGTAACATGGTCTTGAGAAAGGCCAAGATAAAACCTATAGTTGTTGAAATGCCAAGATAGGGCCAGTTCAGGAGTAATGGTTTTATAGAGGCATATTTTATGCAATCAAAGTTTTATTCGAAAAAATGTCGCCGATATGAAAAAAAAAAATGAATTTCATAATCGAAATATCATGCATATTTATGTTTCACCTTTTAAACGGTAAAATTGGTCATCCTAAAAAGTTTTAAGAATAATGCTTTGATTATTTGATCAAACAAAGTGGTTATTCATTGAATATATTTCGAAGTAATTGACTAAGGCAATTAATTAAACTTGAAATTTTTAAATAATAACAAATTAACGAAGCGCATTGTTAAAATACTGATTATTTATCATGTTTTCACCATGAAAAATCCCTGGCATGCCTTCAAACATGCATAGAACACTAAAAGCCATATATGAAATTTTATTGAACATGGCTGATTATAATTCTTATATTTTTGTTGTTGACATGTAATCCCTGTATTGCAGGAAGAAAAACATATTTTTATTCGAGTATATAAACAATAAACAAATAATCAACCTGAGAGTTGACAACTGTCAAATTATCGGCTTATTTGTTGTATCATATCAGGTTTTATCATATCAGGTTTTAATGATTGCAATAAAACTGGGCCAACTGACTGTAACATGGTTATACAGAAATCTACAGGAGGTTGTGGAAACTGCGAGGACTGCATGGAAGGTTTTGAGATTAGGTCTTGAAGAACGCTATAAAACTCTGATACAACCTCAATTGTTACTTGGGACCTGTAGCAGGGTCTCTGAACGAAGTAGAGGGGTTAATAGAGAAGTGAGACTTATTTATTGGGTTGGAGCTTCTGGAATGCCCAGGAATAACTAGCGGTTATCGGAATCTTTTTAAGGCGATTTTTTCTATATTAACAACACATTCGTTGAGTACCCACTTAAACTTATTGCCCAGGAGAGAAAGTCCGGGTGTCTGTCGGGGTAAAGAAGTGCGTCCCGATAACACCATCAAGGAAACGCTTGCCTTCCACGGCTTCCTCCGGAGATACAGCGAATTCATACTTTGTGCATGACTGATTGCTGTTAGGGGGAAAGATAGTCCCCATTTCGTCCATCCGTGGATGCCGGAAGGTGTTTCCCAGTTCCAATTAGGAAGCAACGCATTGGGGGAAAACCTGAGAATCGAAGGTTCTTCTTAGTTTTATCGTCCTCTGGGTGCTGGGGTCTACTCTGTCGTGCCGCTGAAGTCTTCGCGTCCGAGCTACCATAGCCTAGGACACTACCCTCTGCTTTTTTATCAACAGCTTTTCTCGGGCGCTGGAGTCAGTTCCGGTCGAAAGAAACAAAAGGCTGAAAGACTCAAAAGGTCGAAAGAGACAAAAGATCTTAAAGGACTTCCTTTATCCTTTTTCATTCTTCTTTCTCTCTTCTTTCTTTTTCCTTTTTCTTTCCTTTTCTTCCTTATTTCTGTTTTTATTCTACTTTTTTCTCTTCTTTCTGCTTTCTTTTTTCTTCTTCATTCTAGCTTCCCCGTGTCGTGACCTAGACGAGGTTTCTAGACTCGTCCGTTCGACGCAACAATACTCAGCAAACTGATTAGCACTTCGTTTTTTGACACGATCATTCCGAAATGTTTTCGTGGTAGATTGAATCAATATGTCTTAAAACCAAGGTAGCTCGCTACACATTAAAAATAAACACACAACAAAAGAGTATACTATAATAAGAAATTTACTGATTGCTAATATCACAATGCAGTAGAGTGGACCACTTTTTTCGATATTTTATAGACCTGATCTTATCTACTACATTCTTCTCCTCCTCTACTCTCCGATGTGTAATAGACGTAAAATGACTTTATAGCTATATATTGTTAGTCCTTGAATCCTTTTCTTTTTTTTGTTAAATAAATAACAATTTTAAAATCCAATCCAATAAAAATCCAATTCAAATCTAATCCAAATCCAATCTAAATCCAATCTAAATCCAATCCAATCCAAATCCAATCCAAATCCAATCCAAATCTAATCCAAATCCAATCCAAATCCAATCCAAATCCAATCCAAATCCAATCCAAATCCAATCCAATCCGAATCCAATCTAAACCCAATCCAAATCCAATCCGAACACAATCCAAATCCAATACAAATCCAATCCAAATCCAAATCCAATTCAATCCAAATCCAATCGAAAATCAATCCAAATCCAATTCAAATCCAATCCAATCCAATCTAATCCAATCCAAATCCAATCCAATCCAATTCAAATCCAATCCAAATCCAATCCAAATCCAATCAAAAACCAATCCAAATCCAATCAAAAACCAATCCAAATCCAATTAAATCCAAATCAAATCCAAATCCAATCCCATCCAAATCCAATCCAAATCCAATCCATATCCAATCCAATCCAAATTCAATCCAAATCCAATCCAATTCCAATCCAGATCCAATCCAAATCCAATCCAAATCTAATCCAAATCCAATCCAAATCTAATCCAATTCCAATCCAAATGCAATCCAATTCCAATTTAATCCAAATCCAATCCAAATCCAATCCAATCCAAATCCAATCCAAATCTAATCCAAATCCAATCCAAATCCAATCCAAATCCAATTCAAATCCAATCCAATCCAAATCCAATCCAAATCCAATTCAAATCCAATCAAAAACCAATCCAAATCCAATCCAATCCAAATCCAATCAAAACCCAATCCAAATCCAATCCAATCCAAATCCAATCCAAATCCAATTCAAATCCAATCAAAAACCAATCCAAATCCAATCCAATCCAAATCCAATCAAAATCCAATCCATATCCAATTCAATCCAAATCCAATCCAATTCCAACCCAAATCCAATCCAAATCTAATCCAATTCCAATCCAAATCTAATCCAAATCCAATCCAAATCCAATCCAAATCCAATCCAAATCCAATCCAAATCCAATCCAAATCCAATCCAATCCAATTCCAAACCAATCCAAACCAATCCAAACCAATCCAAACCAATCCAAACCAATCCAAACCAATCCAAACCAATCCAAACCAATCCAAATCAATCCAAACCAATCCAAACCAATCCAAATCCAATCCAAACCAATCCAAACCAATCCAAACCAATCCAAACCAATCCAAACCAACCAAACCAATCCAAATCCGATCCAAATCCAATCCAAATCCAATCCAAATCCAATTTAATCCAAATCCAATCCAAATCCAATCCAAATCCAATCCAAATCCATATCCAATTCAATCCAAATCCAATCCAATTCCAATCCAAATCCAATCCAAATCTAATCCAAATCCAATCCATATCTAATCAAAATCCAATCCAAATCCAATCCAAATCCAATCCAAATCCAATCCAATCCAAATCCAATCCAAATCCAATCCAAATCCAATCTAAATCCAATACGAATCCAAAACAATACAAATCCAATTCAAGTTTAATACAAATCCAACTCAAATTAAAGTCCAATCCAAATCCATTCCAAATCTAATTCAAATTAAATCAAATCCAATCCAAATTCAACCTTCACACAATTCATACCCAATTCAAAACCAATCTAATTTCAAAACAAATCAAATTCCTCAAAATTCTATCAAATTTAACATAAACCTCATCACCATCGAATCCAAATCCGAAGCCATTTCAATCCAATCTAAACACTATCCAAACTTTATCCAAAATAAATCCAAACGCAATCAAAATTTAATCCAAATTCAATCCGAATCCATTCCAATCTCCAAATGCCTATTCTTATTGCGATTCCCATATTCATTCTTCAAATTTAAAAATTAAACAATTCCAATCTACTGTTACCTTCGACTCTTCGAGTTTGCTTCCAGTTTTCCAAACGGTTATACGGTCTCTGAAACACATCTTCAAATCTAGAAACTTTTTTCAAATGGAAGTTCAGTAAACAAAATATTTGAAACCTAATTCCAAAACCGCTATTTTCATCGAATCTTAAAATATCGTTTCAAAGTTTTGTTTTTGCTTCAATCAAACATGTTTCCTTTCCGATTCAATTCAAACTGAACCTATTTTATACAGTTCTTTTTTCAACTTGTCTTCGTTTTGTTTTTTTTTTTTGCTTTTCCGTCGAGTGGCCTAGCGGAGACACACTTTTATAAACTTTCCATATTTTTTTTTACTTTTTTTGTGTTTTTTTTAGCATGATCTTTTTTAGCTCAATTTGTCACCCGGCCTACTCGTCTGCCCTTCCGTCAGGGAGCCTACCGGGGACGCTAGCATTTTTCGGTTATTTTTTCTTTGTGCTATCTCTTTTGCACTTTTTTTCGTCTCCCGGCCTACTCCTCTGCCCTTCCGTCAGGGAGCCTACCGGAGACGCTAGCTTTCATCATTTGCATTCTTTTTTTTTGCACTTTTTCTTTGTCACCCGGCCTACTCCTCTGCCCTTCCGTCAGGGAGCCTACCGGAGACGCTAGCTTTAATCATTTTCATTCTTTTTTGCTATCTTGTTTTGCTCTTTTTCTTTGTCGCCCGGCCTACTCCTCTGCCCTTCCGTCAGGGAGCCTACCGGGGACATTTTCCGTTTATTTTTTTTCGCTTTTTGGTTTTACATTTTTGTTATTCTATCTTGTTTTCTAGTATTTTCCTTTTTTTTTAGCTTACCGTTACTTGACCCCACTATTCACTATTCACATATTTTCATTGAGCACCACAATAAAATCAACAAAAAAACGGTTCAAAATCTACCGATTTTGTAGTCAAACGGGGCAAATATTAATACAGATAATCTTTTCGAAGTGTGGGCACAACATTTACGAAACTAGTTACATTTTACAATAATCTCATACATGTTGCTGTCTAACGCATTTCAAATGTGTTTAAAAATAAAGGCACGAATGACCAGAATGAGGCAACCCTATAACCAGAAACCGGCGGAGTGAAAAACTGTCGAAATGGCAACATATGAAAATGCATGAAATCGTGAAAACAATACTGGCATCACTTGAGCTTTTTGCTTGCTTCTTATGGATGCAAAATGTAAACAAGTCGAATTGGAACCACTTTTGACGGGTCGGTTGAAAACAAGATGGCGTCTTCGCCGATCTCTTATTGTAGTATTTCTACGAATGATGGGCCCAATGCCACATTCGCAAGATAAATTAGGAGTGAATGTATGGTTTATCTTGAGCACAAATATCACGATCTGTAATGAAAATATTCGCTTAATATAAACGTAGTAACAAAAACGATTTTTCGTGTGATTTTTTGTGTTGGGCTATTTTTCCAGATGAGTGCATTGGCATCATTCCCCTCTACAATGCATCAAACGCTCTTCAAGCTTCTCCAGGGCTTCCATTTGCCGACGAGGTCGAAGAACGATACGATTTGTGGACTGAGACAACGAGACTGGTGCACCCCACAAAAAATCGAAATAAAACAAGACAGAGTTTTAAATTCAGGTTTTCTTCAGTATTTACTTCGCCTTCAGTAATCAAATTCCTTGTAACCGGTAGTACTCTCTCCAGAAGTTGAACATACTCTCGTCAAAGCCGTTTACAAGATTCAATTCAACTGGTGCTTTTGGGTTATCAGAATTGCTGAACTCCAAAAACTGACAATCGTTTGGCTTACAGTATGGGCCGGATATCCTGTAGAGACAGTTAAGTAAATTAGTTTTCAACTTATCGACAAATTACATTTCTACGTTACCCATCATATGCCAGTTTGACGAAATAATCCACGAAACCCTTAGCCATGATCAACTCAGGTGATCCAATAGGGAAATCTGGTACCAACGCACTGTTGCGGAATAGATACAAAAGTTCATCGGAGTGACATACGCCAAAGTCGGTTCCAGTGTATGTATAAGCATACGATTGAGAGTATCGACCCAGGAAATTGAAGTAGTAAACGCTGATCGGCGCTTTCCTGGAGTTTTTCGAAGCATGATGTTGTTTAACACTCAGTGCTGTTGCATATGTGACGGTTGATTCTGTTAGGAGCTGTATTGAAAAAATATAGAAAAATCAAATCTGCATTTAATTAATTTAATGCATAGCTACTCACATCTTGGAGTTTCAGATAGTTATCCCTTGTCAACCACTGCTCATTTGTTCCGTCACTGAAGAAGCGCTCCTTCAACATCTGAGTACTTTTGTTATGTGCATCTCCCCCAGCCAGTCGAGGTATGAATCGCCGTGATTTTTCATTCAACTGCTCCAACAGTGTTACATTTGTGATGATGCCCAATGAATCCGCCGCACCATCGTTCGGTAGGAATCCGGTTACCCATGGAATTTGTTCATACTTTCCGGCTGCCCAGAGGGCCCTTGGCTCCTCTGACAAGAACGTCTCCTTCGTTACGTATTGCTCAGCGACGGGTTGGTACAGTCCTGTTGGATGCACGTGGAAATACTTGAGCCGATCGATACTTCTCCCCAGCTCATACGCATCGACCCCGCGCAGGGCATCTACCAGCGTATCGGTAGACATTTTGTAAGCATCAGCGATCCCAACTACAGCAGCCTGTCGCCTGGCCACTCTTGCCTGATCAATGTTGTAATTCCAATAAGCGAGTGCCGTTCCACTCATACTAACTGCCTTCGAGAACAAACCCCGACTCAGAGGGGACATCATGTGCAACTGTACTGCAGCGCCACCTGCACTCTGTCCTGCCAGAAGAACTCGTTTCGGGTCACCCCCGAAGCTTTGGATGTTGTTATGAACCCAGCGAAGCGCCATGCTTTGGTCTTTGAGTCCGTAGTTACCCGGAGAACAACTGTCATCGGTGGCGAGGAACCCAAACACTCCCAATCGGTATTGAATTACCACAACGATGACTTTTTGGGTGTCCATCAGCCGTTCAGGACCATACTCGGCGAACGAGGCCGATCCGGACGCGTAGCTTCCACCGTGAATGTAGAAGATAACAGGCAGTGGATCCGTGATGTACTACAAATAAGAAATAGAAATAGTATTTAGTATCAGTTTGGATACGAAATAGCTGTTTTAGACTCGATGAAGTGCCGGCTTGCATTAGTTGCGCAAAACCAGATTTGCTTTTTGAAGTAGGTTTTTGACTACATCAAAAAACATTTACATTCACAATCCTTGAAAAGATTCGTGCTTCAACATTGCATTAGCATTGCATTAGCATTGCATTAGCATTGCATTAGCATTGCATTAGCATTGCATTAGCATTGCATTAGCATTGCATTAGCATTGCATTAGCATTGCATTAGCATTGCATTAGCATTGCATTAGCATTGCATTAGCATTGCATTAGCATTGCATTAGCATTGCATTAGCATTGCATTAGCATTGCATTAGCATTGCATTAGCATTGCATTAGCATTGCATTAGCATTGCATTAGTTGCTCGGTAGCCCCCTTCCAAGGGGCTCGGTAGCCCCCTTCCAAGGGGCTCGGTAGCCCCCTTCCAAGGCTCTGCAGCCCCTCCAGGCTCGGCAGCCCCTTCCAAGGGGCTCTGCAGCCCCTTCAGGCTCGCAGCCCCTTCCAGGGCCTCGGCAGCCCCTTCCAGGCTCGGTAGCCCCTTCCAAGGGGCTCATGCAGCCCCTTCCAGGGGCTCCGGTAGCCCCCTTCCAAGGGGCTTGGTAGCCCCTTCCAAGGGGCTCGGTAGGCCCCTTCCAAGGGGCTCGGTAGCCCCCTTCCAAGGGGCTCGGTAGCCCCCTTCCAAGGGGCTCGGTAGCCCCCTTCCAAGGGGCTCGGTAGCCCCCTTCCAAGGGGCTCGGTAGCCCCCTTCCAAGGGGCTCGGTAGCCCCCTTCCAAGGGGCTCGGTAGCCCCCTTCCAAGCCTGCAGCCCCTTCCAAGGCTCTGTAGCCCCTTCCAAGGGGCTCTGGCAGCCCCTTCCAAGGCCTGGCAGCCCCTTCCAAGCTCGGTAGCCCCTTCCAGGCTCTAGCCCCTTCCAAGGGGCCTCAGTAGCCCCCTTCCAGGGGCCTGCAGCCCCTTCCAAGGGGCTCGGTAGCCCCCTTCCAAGGGCTCAGTGGCAGCCCCTTCCAAGGGGCTCAGTGGCCCCTTCAAGGGGCTCAGTGGCCCCTTCCAAGGGCTCAGTGGCCCCCTTCCAAGGGGCTCGGGGCCCCCTTCCAAGGGGCTCAGTGTAGCCCCTTCAAGGGGCTCAGTGGCCCCTTCCAAGGGGCCTCAGTGGCCCCCTTCCAAGGGGCCTCGGTGGCCCCTTCCAAGGGCTCAGTGGCCCCTTCCAAGGGGCTCAGTGGCCCCTTCCAAAGGGGCCTCAGTAGCCCCCTTCCAAGGGGCTCGGTAGCCCCCTTCCAAGGGGCTCAGTGGCCCCTTCCAGGGGCTCAGTGGCAGCCCCTTCAAGGGCTCAGTGGCCCCTTCCAAGGGGCTCAGTGGCCCCCTTCCAAGGGGCTCAGTGGCCCCTTCCAAGGGCTCAGTAGCCCCTTCCAGGGCTCAGTAGCCCCTTCCAGGGCTCAGTGGCCCCCTCCCAAGGGGCTCGGTAGCCCCCTTCCAAGGGGCTCGGTAGCCCCCTTCCAAGGGGCTCGGTAGCCCCCTTCCAAGGGGCTCGGTAGCCCCCTTCCAAGGGGCTCGGTAGCCCCCTTCCAAGGGGCTCGGTAGCCCCCTTCCAAGGGGCTCAGTGGCCCCTTCCAAGGGCTCAGTGGCCCCTTCCAAGGGGCTCAGTGGCCCCTTCCAGGGGCTCAGTAGCCCCTTCCAAGGGCTCAGTGGCCCCTTCCAAGGGGCTCGGTAGCCCCCTTCCAAGGGGCTCGGTAGCCCCCTTCCAAGGGGCTCGGTAGCCCCCTTCCAAGGGGCTCGGTAGCCCCCTTCCAAGGGGCTCGGTAGCCCCCTTCCAAGGGGCTCGGTAGCCCCCTTCCAAGGGCTCAGTGGCCCCTTCCAAGGGGCTCAGCCCCCCTTCCAAGGGGCTCAGTAGCCCCTTCCAAGGGGCTCAGTGGCCCCTTCCAAGGGCCTCAGTAGCCCCTTCCAAGGGGCTCAGTGGCCCCTTCCAAGGGCTCAGTGGCCCCTTCCAAGGCTCAGTAGCCCCCTTCAAGGGGCTCAGTGGCCCCCCTTCCAAGGGGCTCAGTAGCCCCTTCCAAGGGGCTCAGTGGCCCCCTTCAAGGGCTCAGTGGCCCCTTCCAAGGGCTCAGTGGCCCCCTTCCAAGGGGCCTCGGTAGCCCCCTTCCAAGGGGCTCGGTGGCCCCCTTCCAAGGGCTCAGTAGCCCCTTCAAGGGCTCGGTAGCCCCCTTCCAAGGGGCTCGGTAGCCCCCTTCCAAGGGGCTCGGTAGCCCCCTTCCAAGGGGCTCGGTAGCCCCCTTCCAAGGGGCTCGGTAGCCCCCTTCCAAGGGGCTCGGTGGCCCCTTCCCAAGGGGCTCGGTAGCCCCCTTCCAAGGGGCCTGGTGGCCCCTTCCAAGGCTCAGTGGCCCCTTCCAAGGGGCTCAGTGGCCCCTTCCAAGGGGCTCAGTGGCCCCTTCCAAGGGCTCAGTGGCCCCTTCCAGGGGCTCGGTGGCCCCTTCCAAGGGGCTCAGCCCCTTCCAAGGGCTCAGTAGCCCCTTTCAAGGGGCTCGGTAGCCCCCTTTCAAGGGGCTCGGTAGCCCCCTTTCAAGGGGCTCGGTAGCCTCCTTTTAAGGGGCTCGGTAGCCCCCTTTCAAGGGGCTTGGTAGCATTAGCATAGCATTAGCATAGCAATAGCATAGCATTAGCATAGCATTAGCATAGCATTAGCATAGCATTAGCATAGCATTAGCATAGCATTAGCATAGCATTAGCATAGCATTAGCATAGCATTGCATTGGCATAGCATTGGCATAGCATTAGCATGGCATTAGCATAGCATTGGCATGGCATTGGCATAGCATTGGCATGGCATTGGCATGGCATTGGCATGGCATTGGCATGGCGTTAGGCATAGCATTGGCATGGCATTAGCACAGCATTGGCATAGCATTAGCATAGCATTGGCATGGCATTGGCATGGCGTTAGCATGGCATTGGCATAGCATTGGCATGGCATTGGCATGGCATTGGCATACAGCATAGCGTTAGCATGGCATTGGCATGGCATTAGCAGCGTTGGCATGGCATTGGCATGGCATTGGCATAGCATGTTATGGCATTGGCAGCATTGGTAGCATGGCATGGCATTGGCACAGTTGGCGTAGCATTGGCACATAGCATTGGCATAGCATTAGCATAGCGTTGGCATAGCATTGGCATGGCGTTAGCATGGCATGGCATAGCATTGGCATAGCATCAGCATGGCATTGGCATAGCATCAGCATAGCATTAGCATAGCATTAGCATAGCATTAGCATAGCATTAGCATAGCATTAGCATAGCATTAGTATAGCATTAGCATAGCATTAGTATAGCATTAGCATAGCATTAGCATAGCATTAGCATAGCATTAGCATAGCATTAGCATAGCATTAGCATAGCATTAGCATAGCATTAGCATAGCATTAGCATAGCATTAGCATAGCATTAGCATAGCATTAGCATAGCATTAGCATAGCATTAGCATAGCATTAGCATAGCATTAGCATAGCATTAGCATAGCATTAGCATAGCATTAGCATAGCATTAGCATAGCATTAGCATAGCATTAGCATAGCATTAGGGACCATGGCCTGGGCTCATGTATTCCGGATCTTGGTCATTAGGTTTCTTTAATTGAGGCATCGTTCACTACAATCAGGCATCAGGTATCAGAACGGCTCAGGAGGCACGTTTTCCTCAATTTGGGAGATTTGTGCCATCGCCTGGCCTTTCTCATCGTTTTCCTGACGGAAAAGGAAGTGAAAAGGGGAAAAGGAAGAGAAAGTGAAATTGGAAAGGAGAATGGAACAGGTTTCTGGAGGAGGAGGATACAATCAATAATATATACATACTACGCATTTTGTAAAACGCAATGAAACGCGAAGCATAAAATATACTGGATAAGTCATACAATGCAAATGCATATGATATACCATTTATAGGACAGCCAATTATGTAGACTCACACGCATTAAGCTAGGGGCTAAAGAGAGATGTCACAAAAACATTGAGGACGTAACAATGGAAGAACGTCAAAGACGAAACACAGAGTGCACTGTGAAAAACGCATAATTCGAATCCATACAGGTGACAATTTGTTGGAAAACTAAGTAAAAAAAAAATTCATAACCTCACCCTTATTTAACCTCAAGTTGAGATTAAACAAGAGTAGCCGAAGCCGAACGTCAAAGACGAAACACAGAGTACACTGTGAAAAACGCATAATGCGAATCCATATAGGTGACAATTTGTTGAAAAACTAAGTAAAAAACCCCAACTTAATTCACCGAGTGGTGACACTGCCTTTCTCGCATTTAGCCAAGACACCAATCTTATATGGCGCTTACATAGTTCGATTCTATTTTCTTAATAACTTTTAAACGCAATGGTCGATCATTATCAAATTCAATAGTGATCAACCAGGGTTTGTCCCCCGTCGAATGCTACTTGTTGCGAGAAAATCGGATAAGAATCACTATATGAAAAAGTGGCTAATGTTTTTCGGTTTTCGTGTGCACACACACACACATACACACGGACAGACAGACATTTGTTCAGTTCGACGAGCTGAGTCGATTGGTATATTACATCATGGGTATCCGAGACTTCTATAAAAAGTTCGATTTTGAAGTGAAATGATAGCCTTTCGGTACAACTTTGTTGTAGGAGAAAGGCAAAAACATTTTCAAAACTCCACCCTTATTTAACCTCTAGTTGAGATTGAACAAGAGTAGCCAAAGCCGAACGTCAAAGACGAAACACAGAGTACACTGTGAAAAACGCATAATGCGAATCCATATAGGTGACAAACACAAAGTACATTGTAAAAAAACGCATATGCGAATCCATATAGGTGGCAATTTGTTGAAAACTAAGTAAAACACATATTCATAACCCCACTCTTATTTAACCTCACGTTGAGATTGAACAAGAGTAGCCAAAGCCGAACGTCAAAGACGCAAAGCAGAGTACATTGTGAAAAACGCATAATGCGAATCCATGAAGGTTTTCTTTCTTTTTTTTGGGCTCATGTACTCCGGATCTTGGTCATTAGGTTTCTTTAATTGAGGCATCGTTCACTCCAAGGTTCTGTGGTTAATTATGCGAAAGGTAAACTTGTCCAAGTTTATTTATATTCCAGGTGCGGAATTTCCAATTAAAATCCAAATCGTTGCCAATCGTTTGCGTAGCCACGGGGGTGGCTTTGGATATAACCACCCCCCCCCCCCCCAAGAGACAAAATTTTTAGAAGAAATTTTTTTTCGAATTTTTTTTTCAGAAACCCTACAAATAGAAAACATATTTTGATATCGGCTGTTGATTTCTGAATTATATGAACTGGTATTAAACTGATTACTTATTTCGTGTTCCAAAACCAATATCAAAATCAGTTTTCAATGTGCTCTCATCGACGGCAGAAATAGTTTTCAATCTGATGTTACAGTAGGATATTTCTGCTACACATTTTGTTATTTTAACCGTTAAAACGACCAAAAGGATATCATCCTGAGTTATCAACATTAGATTTCACAACAACAAAATTAGTTATCGATTTGCTCTCACGTTTTGCTCGGGTACTGAATTGGTAGATGGCCAGAATATCAATCGAATCTGGCGGTAGTTTGGTGGCACTGCACTGGTGGAATTGCTTGGACGAATTAAATTTAACTTTGAAGTAGATCAGTCGCTATCATTACTGAAATCCTTCGATACAGATTCTTGTATTCAGTATGCTGTTAGATAAGCGACGTCATTCCAACTACTCATCCTCGTTTAAAGCTTAACTAGTTTATATAGAACTAAAAGGAAAAATCATGCTCATCGAATATTCAACGTCTTCGCTCATACACGCTTTTGGTTTAATGGAATCGGAAATATCGCTGGTTCAATTGCGATTGTTTTCGGACCACAAATAGTTTATCTGCGTAAAATCAGTAGATTTGTCTCAAATTCATACAAACTCCCTATCACTCTGTGTTTTGTCTTTAGTGTATTGAAAAGTCCTACTAGGGCTTTCTTCCCAGAAGCATGTTTCTTGCTCCTTGTCATTTGCATTTTCTGTTCTTATCATTTTGTTTTTACTTCCTTATCCGTCAAATCCGGAGCCTACGTTCTGATACCTGTATCAGTTTTTAACAGCAAAAAGCTTTCGGGATGCTAGTCAAACGGTTGATTACGGAATCGTTGGTTATCGAGGAAATCATGTGATCGCTTGAATGTGCATCACTTTAAACCAGTGAGTTTGAGAATAATTTATAATCATAACCCATAGCGAAATTCTTGAATTCTGCGCTCTCCTAAGGCCTGGTGCCCTTGGTGGGGGCCAACCTGGCCAACCACATGCTACGGCGCTGGCTAAAAATCATCTTATGATCCCATTTTGATATCTTAGTTTGAAAATAATTTGTCTTTTAAATGTAATACAAATTTCCAAACATTGTAAAATTAGTGTAATTTTGGTAATTAACCCCATTGACCACCGTTTTCAGCAGATGTTTGCCCTTCGTGAAGCAAGATGGTGTGATTGGGCTGACCGTTGCCTGTTGTGGTGTGATTGGGCTGGCGATTCACAAAGTGTTCTATATTGTTATCATACTCTATGTGAAAAAAAAATCAGTATATTAGTCAAAATGACATTTTCCAACACATGAATTTAGATATCCATTCAGTCTTTTGAAGCTCTTGAAATAAACTTGAGAATCACAGAATATTTACGAATCTGATAATTAAATGCAGTTAAACACTTAGCACACTAAATTTGGATTCTCAGAATTGAACAGGCTGTTCGTTTCACTTACCAACCCCCACCCTTCCCTGTTTAAAATAAGACATCCGGCAGCCACAGGAAATCCAATAATACCTTTTTCCACATTTTTTAAGCACTGTTTAGTCGGCCTTGAAATTATTTAAATATTTTCGAAAAACTGTTCATTTATAAATTACGTTGAACAACCACTTTTGAAATTTTCATCAACGAACTGTTTAAATGCTTGGAGATCTTCAACTAACCTTGGGTCTATATACATTCAGATACAGACAATCTTCACTGCCCTCCACTAGCGATTGAGGCCTTGCATCGTTTTTCTGGACACATTTACTTCGTTCGTACGTTGCATCGTAGTTTCCGGTCCATGATTCCACTGGAACAGGATTCTAGAGACGATTTAAACTTTTACTCTTCTTTCAATTAATCACGAATGGACACACTCACTTTAAATCTTAGTTTCCCCAACGGTGGCCGTGCATATGGAACACCAAAGAACGCCTCAAACTGACCATTCTCCAGCCCATTCCTGGTGGCTCCTATTATGCACCCACTAGTGATGCATACAAGCGGCTTCGGTGGATATTTCGCGTACTCTGGAAATTCACTAATCGTCATGGATGACCCATTATTCGCGTTGACCGAAGCCTTCCCAACCGAGAATAGCGATATAACGACAAACACCACGTGCTTCACCGTCGGCGGTAGCATCTTCTCCTCACCACGCGTAGACCAAACGATGAGTAAAGGCTCGGGCTAAGGTTGGCGCCGTTTTTATCGGCGGCACGTCTCGCATCAATGGAGCTGAGCTTATGCACCTGCAAGGGTGTAACTCGGCGCGCCGGCGTCTTTAGGTGCAGTAATTACCAACAAGCATTTCAAGATAGTCTTGGCCGCAGGTCACTAATGTAATCGATCCAAAGTCTGCCGAATAGTTGCGTGCGCCGCTTGAAGAACAGCACTCACAAGCAGCGACAAGCGTCAGGAAGTCTGTCCGACAAGGTGTTAAAATTAATGTAGATGGTTGTTAATCACAGCATATACATTTAGTAATGATATAAAAAAGGAAATTTGTTTAAGCGAAATGTGCTGTTTTACATTTCCCTCTAAGCAATATATAAATGGAAGACTATTTATTGACTGCCATGTTTAATTTAGGTAGCTGAATTACAGAAAAAGCAGGCGAAAAATGCTCAGTCATCTATTACGGCACAATTTTTCAATGCGATTTAAGCAAACAAATGTCAAAGATTTAATGAAATTCTTTCAAATGGATGCGTGTCTATATAAGAGGGTAATAATATACAAGACAATATGGAACCCACCAGAAAATTATGGAGCTGTTGGAGCACGTGTTATCAAAGGTGACGATATGAGCTCTATAAAAAATATTAGAATACTGACAAATACTCCTTTCAGGTTAGTTCATTAGGCCTCGTACATTCAATACTTTTGACGATGGACAACGTCTTACCCTAAGGCAAGGGTGTCAAATCAGAATCTAAAATTGGGAACCGTCACGAAATCATGTAAAATTTTAAAAGTTAGTACAGCATTTATCTTTCGATGGATTTTGGAGATTTATATCTCAATCGACTCGGAAACTCTCCAGCAATTTGTCAGTTTCTTTGAAACTTTTGATTATTTACGATAAACTATTGAAAATTTCAATTCTTGCCACACCCAGTAAAAATATCATGCATTCCCAACACCGACTTCAGAATGATGTAAGCACATGTAAGTTACGGGTTCTTTGACCACCGTTTCATTTTCTCAGGGTATATTGTCGGCGTAGCACCAACTTACAATTCGGAAACTCTCCAGCTTCCACCAGGACCCTACCGAAGAAGAACCATGTTTCTGTACTCATCAAGGTGAACTATCCGGCCAACGCGAGCAATTCCAATCCTTCCACCGTTACAACCGCACAAGCGACTGACAACAGCAGCTGCGTCGGTTCAAGCTCCAGCACTGCCGGCTCCATTCTCCAGTGAATGGTCCCCGCTCCCTCCTCCTGGATTCCGCCGGCAGCAAGATGAGCTTCGGCTTCGAAGCTGGAAATCACGGTTCTACCAGATCTAAACTCTGGGCCTTTCCGTCATTTATAATGGCTACTAGGCTGGGTCTGCTAAACTGGAACGCTTGCTCGATCAAGATCCAAATCGTCGAGCACAGCAATTTCCTTCGGGAGAAGCAGATTGACGCAACTTTCATTACCGAAACCCACCTGAAGCCCGAGGTTAGTGCAACAATGCCAGGTTTTAGGCTGGTGAGGTTCGATCAAACAAGCACCAGAGGGGGAAGAATGGCAATCGCCTGCTGCCGGACTCCCGGAAGCTCAAAATCGTCGAAGCCGTTCTCAACACCTCCATCGGAGTCGTCACGTTCATGTCACACACAGGTCAAAGTCGACGACGGGTCGAAGGGATATAGTCAAGCTCACTCGGTGGCAGGGACAGTTCATCATCGCCGGAGACCTGAACGAAAAGCACCAATCGTGGGGCAACACGGTTTCAACGGTGCGTGGACGGGAACTTCGTCGTTTACCACATACATCCGGTGTCATCCGAACACGTCGACAAGCAGCAGCACATTATCTAGGAGGCGCTCACCCTAGCCCGCGAGCAGCATGTACCAAAGGCCCGGCAGGTAAGCAACACTCTAACCATTGACACAATCACCAAACATTTGATCCGTCTGCGAAATGTCACTCGCAGGTAGTACCAACGTACTGGATTGCCTGCGCTTAAGACCCGGTGCAATCGCATGACTAAAATTTTCCTGGCCAGAATGGTGGACCTCAGAAATAGTGATTTTTTCAAAAAGATCCGCGCTCTCTCATATTGTGCTAAGCCGTTCTACAAGCTAACCAAAATTCTAAATTCCAAGCCTCGGCCCATTCCACCTTTGATCCCATTTATTTAGTTAACATCTAAACAGATAACACTGAATCAACAATTTGACGCCACAATGCACGGTTCGAGGCCGCATCTCTCCATCCTCGGATACGCCCCACGCTCGCCAAGTCGTTTTGCACCTGATCTACCCACCTTACTCGCTGTGCTCCACGCCGTCTCGTACCTGCCGAATCGGAAGCGAACACCATCTTTGCAGGGTTGCTGTCCGGCATTCTTGCAACATGTCCTGCCCATCGTACCCTTCCGGCTTTAGCTACCTTCTGGATACTGGGTTCGCCGTAGAGTTGGGCGCCAAAGATGGTCCTAAGTACCCGTCTCTCGAATACTCTCGAATACGTGCTTGCAAGCCCTCCTCGAGCATTGTCCATGTTTCATGTCCGTAGAGGACAACCGGTCTTATTAGCGTCTTGTACATGACACATTTGGTGCGGTGGCGAATCTGTTTTGACCGCAGTTTCTTCTGGAGCCCGTAGTAGGCCCGACTTCCACAGATGATGCGCCTTCGTATTTCACGACTAACGTTGTTGTCAGCCGTTAGCAAGGATCCGAGTGTCGTAAACGGATGAAGAACTGTGCGCTTCTTCTCCTTCATCGAGTTCTTCTTCTATACGTTCATCCGGGAGCAGAAGAGCTCCGGATGAATCGTCTCCAGTGGAATATACTATTCCAAGTGTGGGCCCATGATCAGCCGAATGCTCAAGGGCATTGGCCGAATCATGACCGACTATTTCGGCGGAACCTCCACCAGCGGAATCGCTTGGATTAAACTCTATATTGCGTCCGTTACTGCCAGCTATACTTGTAAGACTGCCTGACTTTTTGTCCTGGCCACCTTTTCGCCACCTATTTTTGTTCCAAACTCTCCAACAGCCGAGAGTTTTTTTAATGGATCGTATCTCTTTCACGAACCATTTCCATATCTCTACACAACTTGGAGTGCGTTAGCATAACATTTATTTTATTTTTCTGGGGCACGTTCTGTGAAGAAGTATCATTTTCAGGAGTAACATTTGGAAAGGAACTATACATAGCTTTGCCATTAATTTATTTATTTATTATTTCTTTTAATATTTATTCATTTGGATCATAATAACTTTCGCATGATACTATTCCACACCGAGGTAGACGAATTCCTCGACCACCTCGAAGGTATCCCCGTCTATCGTAACACTGCTTCCCAGGCGGGCCCTGTCGCGCTCGGTTCCGCCCACAAGCATGTTCTTTGTCTTTGACGCATTCACCACCAGTCCAACTTTTGTTGCTTCACGTTTCAGGCGGGTGTACAGTTCTGCCACCTTTGCAAATGTTCGTCCGACAATGTCCATGTCATCCGCGAAGCAAATAAATTGACTGGATCTGTTGAAAATCGTACCCCGGCTGTTACACCCGGCTCTCCGCATGACACCTTCTAGCGCAATGTTGAACAACAGGCAAGAAAGTCCATCACCTTGTCTTAGTCCCCGGCGCGATTCGAACGAAATGGAGTGTTCGCCCGAAATCTTCACACAGTTTTGCACACCATCCACCGTTGCTTTGATCAGTCTGGTAAGCTTCCCAGGGAAGCTGTTCTCGTCCATAATTTTCCATAGCTCTACGCGGTCTATACTGTCGTATGCCGCCTTGAAATCAACGAACAAATGGAGCGTTGGGACCTGGTATTCACGGCATTTTTGAAGGATTTGCCGTACAGTAAAGATCTGGTCCGTTGTCGAGCGGCCGTCAACGAAACCGGCTTGATAACTTCCCACGAACTCGTTCACGAATGGTGGCAGACGACGGAAGATGATCTGATCTTAATGACCACTTTGTAGGCGGCATTAAGGATAGTGATCGCTCGAAAGCTCTCACACTCCAGTTTGTCGCCTTTCTTGTAGATGGGGCATATAACCCCTTCCTTCCACTCCTCCGGTAGCTGTTCGGTTTCCCAGATTCTGACTATCAGTTTGTGCAGGCAAGTGGCCAGCTTTTCCGGGGCCATCTTGATGAGCTCAGCTCCAATACCATCCTTACCACTGCTTTATTGGTCTTTAGCTGTTGAATGGCATCCTTAACTTCCCTCAAGGTGGGGGCTGCCTGTACTCTCAGCGCCATTCAGATGTTCCTCGTAGTGCTGATTCCACCTTTCGATCACCACACGTTCGTCCGTCAAGATGCTCCCATCCTTATCCCGGCACATTTCGGCTCGCGGCACGAAGCCTTTGCGGGATGCGTTGAGCTTCTGATAGAACTTGCGTGTATCTTGAGAACGGCACAGCAGTTCCATCTCCTCGCACTCCGCTTCTTCCAGGCGGCGTTTCTTCTCCTGAAAAAGGCTGGTCTGCTGTCTCCGCTTCCGTCTATAACGTTCCACGTTCTGCCGGGTACCTTGCTGCAGCGCGACCGCCCGCGCTGCGTCCTTCTCCAGAATCTGTCGGCACTCTTCGTCGAACCAATCGTTCCGTCGACTTCGACCCATATACCCGACGTTGTTCTCCGCTGCGTCGTTAATGGCTGCTTTGACTGTACTCCAGCAGTCCTCAAGAGGGGCCCCATCGAGCTCACCCTCTTCCGGCAACGCTGCCTCGAGATGCTGCGCGTATGCAGTGGCGACATCAGGTTGCTTCAGTCGCTCTAGGTCGTACCGCGGCGGTCGTCGGTACCGAACATTGTTGATGACGGATATTTTTGGGCACAGTTTAACCATCACCAGATAGTGGTCAGAGTCGATGTTAGCGCCACGATATGTCCTGACGTCGATAATGTCGGAGAAGTGCCGTCCATCAATCAGAACGTGGTCGATTTGTGATTCTGTCTGCAGTGGTGATCTCCAGGTGTACCGATACGGGAGGCTGTGTTGGAAGTAGGTGATGCGAATGGCCATATTCTTGGAGGCGGCGAAATCAATTAGTCGTAGGCCGTTTTCGTTCGTCAGCCGGTGAGTGCTGAACTTTCCAATAGTCGGTCTAAACTCCTCCTCTTGGCCAACCTGAGCGTTCAAATCTCCTATGATGATTTTGACGTCGTGGCTTGGGCAGCTGTCGTACTCACGTTCCAGCTGCGCGTAGAATGCGTCCTTATCATCATCAGTGCTTCCGGAGTGTGGGTTATGGACGTTGATTATGCTGAAGTTGAAGAACCGGCCTTTGATCCTCAACCTGCACATTCTTTCATTGATCGGCCACCACCCGATCACGCGCCTTTGCATATCGCCCATCACTATGAAAGCTGTTCCCAGCTCGTGTGTGTTGCCGCAGCTCTGGTAGATGGTATGATTACCACTAAATGTTCGCACCATTGATCCCTTCCAACAAACCTCCTGCAGCGCTACGATGCCGAATCCACGGTCCTTGAGCACATCGGCGAGTATGCGTGTGCTCCCGATGAAGTTGAGAGATTTGCAGTTCCACGAACCGAGTTTCCAATCGCTAGTCCTTTTTCGTCGCAGTGGTCTTCGCCGATGGTTCCGGTCCGTACTCTCTTGTTGATTGTTCGTTGCTTATGATTTTTTAAAGGCTTGCTTGCAGGGCCTGACACCAAACCCCCTAAACTTCCGGGGGACCATTCTCCCTTATTTCCGGTGGACCATGGTGCCTCGCTGGCACTCGGACGATGATCAGCCGCCCCTAACATGGAGAACAGACGCTGTTGTGAGCCGATCCTGACATGGAGAACAGACGCTCAATAAGATTTGCACCTCCGGAGAAGAGCAAACCCCCCCTTTCCTGTCAGCATACGACCATAGTTCCCACCGGGGTTGGCTACCCGATCTTCCCTAAGGTTGCTTGTATCCCGGCCAGCACCGCGGGAAGGTAGGGATAGGAGTTGCTAGTTAAGAGGCTAAGGACCACGAGATGGGGTCTATTTTATTCATTCAGGTACGCTGAGTACCAATGGTACGCTTTATCCAGCATTTGCCGTGCCCACCTTTGATCCCATTATGGCTTTAAGGATCGCTTGATAACTTCTGCAGAGAAGGTCGCCGAAATAGGCCGTCACTTAGTCATCTCACACAACCTTGGACAGAACATCATCAGTCCACACGAAGCAGCCATTAACGAGCATGCTAACAATATCCATCTTATTCCCAAAAACTTCTCGGAGGAGTTGGATATCTCGGCTGGCGAATTGACGGCCTATAACAAATAATCGAAAAACATTATTATTATTATTATCTTTATTAGTGAGGTTTTCGGCCCTGGGCCGGTTCACCTCGCTTGATAAACATGAAGCCCAGGCTTCGACAGCCTTCTGAATCTCGTGATCAAACATATGAGTGTTTTTCTTCTAGCACCTTTGGCTGATCTTTAATCAGTGTCTTTGTCTCAGCTATTTCCCATCGTCCTGGAAGTCAGCCAAAGTCTTCTCCATTCGGAAACCTGGAAAAGATCCTTCTTCTCCGAAAAGTTATCGCCCCACCAGCCTTCTCTCAGGATTATCCAAATTGTTTGAGAAAGCGATTCACAGCCGGTTACTTGAGTCTGCCGAGTCTCAAAAACATCCACCATGGCCTTACTCGATGTCGAGAAGGCATTCCACAATGTATGGCATGGTGGCCTGGTGTACAAACTACGATGCTAGGTCATTAGGCCGAATGGTCATTAGGCCGAATGGTCATTAGACCTAATGATCATTAGGCCGAATGGTCATTATGCCGAATGAGAACTGGGGAGTGATAAGTGAAGAAGAAGTAGAACGGAATAAGAAAAAAGGAAAAACGAAGAAGGAAGAAGAAAGAAAGAAGGAAGACGGAGAAAGAAGGAAGCAAACGGAATAAAGAAGAAAGAAGAAGGAAGAAGGAAGAGGGAAGAAGTAATAAGTAAGAAAGAAGAAGGAAGAAGCAAGAAGGAAAAAGGATGTAGCAAAACGGAAGAAGGAAGAATAAAGAAGGAAGAAGGAAGAAAAAAGAAGGAAGATGGAAGAAGGAAGACGGAAGAAGGAAGAAGGAAGCAGGAAGGAGGAAGAAGGAAAACGGAAGACGGAAGAAGAAAGAAGGAAGAAAGAAGAAGGATAAGAGAAGAAGGAAGAAGGAAGAAAGATGAAGAAAGAAGGAAGGAGGAAGAAGTAAGAAGAGAAAGAAGGAGAAAGAAAAAGGAAGAAGAAGAAAATGAAGGAGAAGGCTGAGGGAAGGAGTAAGAAAGAAAAAATAAGAAGGAAGAAGAAATAAAGAAGGAAGAAGGCAGAAGGAAAAGGAAGAATGTGGAAGAAAAAAGCCTGAGGGAAGGAGGAAGAAGGAAGAAAGAAGAAGGGAGGAGAAAGAAGGAATGAAGAATAAGGAAGAAGGAAGAAGGTAGAAAAGAGAAAAAGCGAAGAAGGAAAAAAGAAGAAGAAAGAAGGAGGAAAAAAAGGAATAATTGAGAAGAAAAAAGATAAAAAGAAGAAACAAGAAGACAGAAAGAAGCAACAGAAAGAAAGAAAAAGAAGAAGTGTAAAAAGAAGAAGGAAGAAAGAAGAAGGGAGACAAAAAAAGTAAAAAAGAAAAAGAAAGCAGAAAGAAGAAGGGTGGGGGAAAAAGAAGAAAGAATAGGAATAAGGGAGAAGAAAGAAGGAAGAGGAAGAAGGAAAAAGGAAGAACAGAGAAAGAAGAAGAATCAGGAAAGAAAGAAAGAAGAAGAATGCAGAAAGCAGAAGGGAGAAGGATTAAGTAACAAAGAAGAAGGAAGAGTGAAAAAGAAAAAAAAGGAAGAAGAAGGAAAATGAAGACAGATAGAAGAAGGAAGATGCAAGAAGGGAGAAGGAAGAAGGGGTAAGGTGAAGAAAGAACTTCTCATTTTTCACTTTTTGCTAATTCGGCCTAATGGCCTGACACCCAAAACTACAACGCAACAATCTTCGCAGCTACTTGGTGACCAAACCATCAACAATTACGAGTCTACCACAATAGATCAAGTAACTGGTCGCAGTCGTGAATAAAAGGAGAATAAAAAGAGTAGTTATAGTTACAAAATACTAATCACAAAAATAAAGTGTCTATTTTCGTGATAGAAACAAGCCGCCGACTGATATTTTTTTCGATTTTTGCTTTGAAATATCATTCGAAAGCAACTTACACGTACCTTCTTCAAATCTTTCTCACCTTTGCTACCTTATCAATCCCCACTGTGCTAACATTCGAGAAGAAGAGTACTTCCTATCGAAACTTACACCCAACCAACGGGTGCCAGATTTTCTCACGAGTTTGGCATATATACAGAATGTTCAGAGTAAAGTTCAAGTAAGTACAATCCAAGCAATGTTATTCAATTGTGTAAAAATCTAGAAATTTCGCATCTTCTAAGATGTAGTACAGAGTTGAGGGATATCTTGCACCCGCTGATTGAGTGTACAGTGTTGAAAAGCATGAGAAGAAATGTTCACGATTGTTTTTCGGGTAGCGTACACAAATTACGCCACATTATAGTCTGTAGAAGATGAATCTCAAGAGTACATACAGAAAAAAGTAAAAGGCATTGTATTGATAATCATCAATGGTGTGACGGACCTGATGTTTAATCCTCCAACCGATAACAACTGAGCCTCACTCGAATAAACAGAAA